>NC_142591.1:8114423-8264615 GCF_965207765.1 Zootoca vivipara
TGGTTTAATACCACGGAACACTGAAACCTAAACATCTGTACATGTTAAAAATATAAACAATTACCCATATAAACCCCCTTTTTTTAGTATGTGAAAATGTATACATAAAAACGGCAGCCTTTATGCTTGGAACTGGCCCTTTATCCCCAAGGTACAATTTTATTGCCAGCTTATTAAAAACGCACAGTTTACACTGAAACTCATTACATAACATTAACTTACAGGCACTCTATCAAAGTAGTGTAATAACTAAAAAAATTGGTGCCGGCCTCTCTCTTTCTCTCACCCCAGCCCCCTCTGTATATATGCAGGCATATTTGCGTGTGGAGGTCCCCCAAACCACCCCTCAAATAACTCACAACAGAAACAGAATTTTTTGTTTAATGGTTTTTGGCATGAATTTGGCCACAACTTTATTGAATACAAATCAAACCAGTGAGTGGTTGCGTAGGCATTGGTTCTCCAACTGTCACCTAAGGACAGAAATAAACTCGCCTTGTCAACAAGGGGAAACCCTACAGGGAGAGACAGGGAGTCGGGGCTAATAGGCTCTCCCCTCTCCCCTCAGGCTCCCAGGGGCTCATGCGTGTTGCTGGCCCCCGACTGGGGTTATGGACACTGCATAGAGCCCCTGTATTCCTGACCGGAATCTCCCCTAACTCAGGCATTAACTCAAGGGGCCAACGAAGTCAACGGACCCCATATACAACCAATAACCAATGCCTAACCGCCAACCTTACGAGTTGTGACTTATTTGCTATGCAGTAGGCAAAAACCAGATGGCACCAGCCAATCAGCCAAATGGAAAAATTCCTACCAGGCCCCTGAATACAGGTGACCCCATGAGTGTCAGGAGTATGGGCAGGAGTCAGGCTCTGGGGCCTGTAGTGCCTTGCAGGACTGGGGCCTGCCTCAGCTTGTGCTGGGGAAGCAAGGCGTGGCCACACAGGTGAAGACATCAGCTTGTGCTGGAGAGGCAAGGAGTAGTCACCCAGGTGAGGCCACTTGAGATCTCACTGCACCTGGTGGCAGGGTGGGAGGAGCTGGGAGGGATAAAAGCCCAGCATTTCCCTTCAGCTCTTTGCCACAGCAACGCTATCCCTGCCTGGTTGCATCTGGCCTCCTGCTCCTTGGACCCTCGCCTTGTCGACGCCTTGCTCCTCGACCCTTGGACCTTCGCCTTGCTTCTTGTTCCTTGGACCTTTGCCTTGCTTCTTGTTCCTTGGACCTTCGCCTTGCTTCTTGTTCCTTGGTCCTTCGCCGTGCTCCTTGCTCCTTGGACCCTTGCTTCGCCTTCGCCTTGCTTCTTGTTCCTTGGACCTTCGCCTTGCTTCCTGTTCCTTGGACCTTCGCCTTGCTCCTTGTTCCTTGATCCTTCGCCTTGCTCCTTGCTCCTGGGACCCTTGCTTGCCTTCGCCTTGCTCCTCGACCCTTGGACCTTCGCCTTGCTTCTTGCCCCGTGGACCTTCGTCTCTGCCTTGCTCCTTGACCTTTGCAACTGCCTGCTGCTGGACCCTCAGCCCTGCACCTGTTCCTGCTTCTTCACCACCATCTTGCCACTGGTCCTGACGCCTGCCGACCGGACCGTGACAATGAGAGACATAGCAATGTCGCCTAAAAAACAGTGGAGGGAGGGTGGGGATCCGAAAAGCTGCCAAAGAGAAAGAGAAACCCCTTTCCTTGGCTTTTAAACCCAAGGGGCTGACCTTCAGAAATCGCAACATCCAAATTTGCTCAGCAACAGAGGAGTGACCACACATGCCCCCACCTTTGGACTCAGGAGTGGCTTGTTAAGCCCCTACCGCAAATTGTGCTCACCATGATGGTGAACCCGCATTGCAATCACACAAAATACTAGTGCCCTGATCCAGCAAAGTCCACAAGCATAAGTGTGTTTCTACAGCATCAGAATGCAAATCTCAATCATGTTTACACATACATACCCTATTGAACAGTCTGGATGTGTATTTTGATATGAAGGGAGGTGCACTCATATATCTGCAGTCATCAGTAGGAGAAATGGAACGATGTATTAGGTACAGACGCAATCAAAACACATTAGGTTCATCGGTGGGTGGGATTGCCAGAGTCTTAATTCCATGTGTTTATTTTTTCCCTTTTTTTTCTTTTTGACAAAGTAATAATAAATATAAATAAAAATGTGTACCCCACCACCCCCACCATGCCATTGTAACTATCCAACCTCCCTAAATTTCAACACCTCTTGCGAAGGTTTGACCCCTTTCTGTTTTAACAGTACAAATTCTACAAACACCTTCCATATCTTCTCATAATCATTTCTCCTGCATATTCCCCATCTTACCTTAATGGCTCGTGTTAATTTATCATTAATAGCTACATCCCACATCCCTTTATACCATTCTTCCATTTTATATTCTGCTTGCCCCTTCCACTTCCTAGCTATCATAATTTGTGCAGCTGTCAATAAATTTGTGAGCAAGTCCTTCATAGCTTGCGAACCTTCCACCCCACCGTAAATTTTATAATAATGCTACCTCTGGACTTTTGGTCAGCTTTAACCCAGTTATTTCTGTTATCTCCTTAGACACCCTTTTCCAGAAAAATTGTACATCCCCCAACACATGTGAACATAATTCCTGGTTTCCTGGCATCCCATCCAATTAATTGTTTCTTAAGCATTGTTTTGCTTTGTCTATGTTTAAGGGGTACGTATCTTTAGGTGTAAGCTGCTTTGAGTCCCATCATGGAAAAAGGCAGCTAAATATATAAGATGACGACAACAAACAACAACAACAACAAAAAGTGAAACCACATGGTTTCTTCCCTATTGGTAAGATTATGTAGGGTGTGGTGTCTTGGAGGGGTGAGGTCAATTTTGAACCTTGCTCCCTCCATTTTCCATTAGAATCTCAAAGCAGCTCACCAAGAATACAAGTAGCTAATAGGATATATATTGTATTGCCCTATTGCATTCTCTTAAAAGCATAATCTTGCTATTTCATTCTAGCAGTTACACTGTAATGCCTTCAGATGTCTATAAACATAACGGAGACTGTTTTGGTGAGGCGTTCTTAACACCGAGTCAGGCCTGTACCAGAACTATGAAATTTCAAGACCCAACTGAAGACAATGGCCAGGGTGAGTGATAAAATATTTATAAAATAAACTGCTCAGCCACAAATAATTGAATTAAGTGATGGCAATGCAGATAACAAGGTATTATTTCAGGATTGCAAGCTGACAGAAAGAGATGGTTCGGATTTAACAAGGGTGCTTTGGGAAATGTCCTTTACTCAGCACCACTCACCAATGCCAACATAATCCATTATTTCTCAGTATGAAATAATAAAATAATGATTCCATATTTTACTTGCTTTCCACAGTACGGTTTTACTTCAGAAGATGGTAATTGAATGGACTTAGCCAGATCGCAGCATTGTGGACTAAACTGTCTGCTTAATTGATATCCAATGTGAAAACTATCCCACACAACCATATCTTACATACCTGCGCTTTCCATCGGGATTGTAGAATATTTTCGAAACCTGAACCATTCAAATGTGCTTATCTTCCAAATAGGTTCATATGTGGGAATAGATTGGAGTTTCATTATAAGACCTTTATGAGCTGGCGGGAGTCAGGAAAATGCTGGACTTAAAAAAAAAATATTCTTTTGAAAGTTCTCCAATAGCATAAATAGAAAGGAAGCCCACTCATAGGTCAGCTTCTGAATTTATACATTTTAGTTTTCTCTTTGGCAATAATGCTTGGATTTATAACATAACCTACTTGCTTTGAAACAGGGTCAATAATGGAGATAATTAAATCTGCCTTTGCTATTCAATAACAATTATGAATAAAAATTTGTTGTGGCAGGTTTTCCAATGCAAGGCCTGTCTGAGTTGAATCCGTCTAAGTCATAATTTTATCAAGACAAGTCTAAGGTATTATTTTGCAGCGAGGACATAAATCTTTAAAATCTATTTTACAATAAAGGTGGGGAGAGAACACAAAAGGGACAAAGGAGCAGAAGATAAAGCAACTGATACTTATTTGTATGTTCTTTGGCTACGCTTGATCCCACCCAATAGAATAATATTACCTGTGTTTATCTACTTAGCTGGGGCATACGGCTATTTTTTTTTTACCTTATTCTTCCCTTCCATAAAACATTTTATAAGCCGTCCAGATAATCTTGAAACACAACACTCCTGGCAATCAGATTTTATTATTACCATTTATTTAATTGTGCCCTGTTAGTGAGCATGTTTTCTTTTATGACAAGTGGTTTGCTTAAAACACAGCAAGCTGTGGAAAGCATTTATTGTTAAACCCCGGGTTGTCTGTCTGTCTTTATTTATTTATTTAGACTCACTGCACCCATATTCAGATAATTAACCAATAAGACATTAGAAGTTTTGCTTTTTAAAAAACAGACCACAGATCAGCATATATGCAAAAAATATTTCTTTCCACAATTTATTAACATCATGGGCAGGTAATTTTCAGATTCTTGCCGTTTTCGCCATTTGGGGGGCCTCTCTGCATGTAGGTATAAAAAATTTAACTTACAAGGCTGAAAACACAATCCCTACTTCTCCTGCTCATGCAATGAAATGGAAAGCAGGGCATCCATCTTTGTCTCCATTTCATCCCTTGCTCCACTGGCCTCACGGCACTGGAAGGCAAAAGTCTGCTGTGGAAAACTTCCTGGGCCCATGGAGTCTTCCTATGGAAATTTACCACTAGTGCAGCAGGTCCCTGTTAGAGACGTTCACCCTCCAATGTGGGGAGGGCAACAAGACTGGAACGAAGCTGGTGTGAAGGGATGGAAGTACAGCATAAGATTTGCTAGGTTTCCAGGTCATGTGACCGAGCTGAATGCAGTTAGATCCAGTCTAAGTTAGGATTACCAGACATCCCCGTTTCCAGGGGACAGTCCCTGGATTTGGGAATAAGTCCCCGGACAAATACCATCCCCAGAATGTCCCCGGATTTCATCTTTAATTATTTTTTTTTAAAAAAATAATCTTTATTGATTAAAAAATAAAAATAAAAATAAAAAACAATACATCCAACTAAGATAAAACAAAGTAAATACACAAATAACCCATCAAATAAATCCAAATATAGTTTAACCTATCTTCTACAATATTCTTAACTTATACCTTTTCATAATCACCTATATTCTTATCTTCTTATACATTTCGACTTCCCCTTCTCTTCCTTCCTGGCTTCAAATTCATAATCGTTTTTGCTGCTTCTGCTTATCTTCCTCTTGGGAACTTTACAAGATATTTGTCTTAAACCCAAGCTCCTTTATATATATTCCAAATTTTTCCCAATTTTCTTTAAATTTTTTGTTCGAACCACCCCTTATCGAGTTTGTCAATTTGGCCAAATCGATGTAGCTGATTACTTTCTCCTGCCACTCTCTTATAGTTGGGACTTCCTGGCTTCTCCATAATTTAGCAATTAAAGTTCTTGCTGCCGCTATTGAATATAGAAATATCTTTTCATCCTTTTTGTCCACTTCTTTATCAACCATTCCTAGTAGGAAAGACTCAGGAGTTTTCTTAACGTTATATTTAAATATTTTCTTAAACTCTTCTAATACCCCACTTCAAAAAGGCTTAATCTTAGCACAGTGCCACCATATATGTGTGAATGACCCTATTTCTTTCTGGCACATTTCTTTCTGGCACAGAAATGTCCCTGGATTTTATCTAATGTCCCCGGGAAACACAGCAGTGGCAGTCTCAGCACCCCGGAGCAGTTGGCTCTGGCTGGCTTCAGGAGCTGCTCGGAAGTCCCCATAGGATGGTGGTGCAGGGGCTCCAAGATGCAGCTTCCGGCCTGCCTCCACCTTCCCTGACCCCAGCAACTAAGGTGTGAAGGGAGGCTTCATGCTGCCTATCGGAGCAGCTTCCCAACTCCTCCTTGCGTGCAAGCAGGAAGGGGCAGGGATCTCTCAGTTAGGCAACGGGAAGCCTCCCTTCCCAGCTGGCATGCAAGTAGGAATGGGATTGGAGCTGCTCTGATGGGAAGGGAGGCATCACGCCGCCTGAGCCTCGCCGCTGCTCTCGGCCCTCCTCCTCTGCCTTCCATGCCTGACCCACCGCGCACCGCTTCCCCACCACCACCAAAGAACCAACAACCCAGGGGCTGCCCAGGCTCATGGAGAAAGGAGATAGAAGCTTTGGAGGAAGGGGAAACGTGGCAGTTGAGGTCAAGGCCGCCCCTCTGCCACCGCTGCAGCATCAACGTCCTGAATGAGTAGTACTGTAATTAATTAATTAAAGTGTCCCCGGATTCATTGGGGAAAAAATCTGGTAACCTTAGTCTAAGTCCACTCTGACCAAAGGGGACATAGGTGATGCTGTGGTCTGTACTACTGAGCCTCTTGGGCTTGCTGATCAGAAGGTTGACGGTTAGAATACCCACGATGGGGTGGGCTCCCGTCGCTCTGTCCCAGCTCCTGCCAACCTAGCAGTTCACACCAGTGTGAGTAGATAAAGAGGTAACACTGCAGCAGGAAGGTAAACGGTGTTTCCGTGTGCTCTGGTTTCCGTCACGGTGTTCCGTTGTGCCATAAGTGGTTGAGTCATGCTGGCCACATGACCCGGAAAGCTGCCTGTGGACAAACGCTGGCTCCCTCGGCCTGAAAGCGAGATGACCGCCGCAACCCCATAGTTGCCTTTGATTGGACTTAACTGTCCAGGGGTCCTTTACCTTTACCTTTTACCACTCTGACCAGTCCCACAGAGAGCCCATTTTCATGGCTTATGCCTGCCTGCGTTCTGGTGCTCTTGGCTCAGCCGGTTTAGCTCCACCTGAGAGGGTTGTGCCAGAATAGTCTGACTGAGCTGAGAACCTGCTGACTGTAGATTTTGTTTTAAGGAAAACCAGGAGGAAGACCACCGAGGAAGTCACAAGTATAAGGTTAAGGTAATAAGAATTGGGGAGTTAAAACTCTTCCCTATTATGTTTATGTCTGTATTGTGTCAAGGTATATCTATGAAAGAGCTGGGGGAAACCAATCCTCAGAACTCCTCCACTCCTGTCCTCTCAGTGGCAGGGGGGGGAAGAGGGGGGAGGAGGGAGGCTAAACCCAACTTACAATGGACCCCTTTGATGCTCAAAGCACACTGGTTTCACTGGTGGCAGAAGTGAACCAGTGGGTGGAGGGAGAACGAAGGGACAGTATTATATTGTATGTTTGTGTAGTTTGTGTAGTTTTGTTTGTAAAATCAATAAAAATCATTTAAAAAAAAAAGAGAGAACCTGCTGACTGAGCCATAGATCCACCAGACCTTAACTCACTCCCCCTGTTTCATCCCAGGACAGTATCCTTAACCGCTGCTGTTCTATCCTCCAACCCTACAGTTCTAGGATTCTAGAGTTCTTACAGCTGTTAGTTGGGTTCAGTTTCTATGAAAGTCAGAAGTGACTGGCAGTGCTTCTCCATTCCACACATAATAAACTTACAAAAATTGTTGCCTCAAGATGTGGTGATGGGACATCGGTTTCGGGCCCAACTAAATGCGTCATTGGCCCCCGAATCAGTGGTTTTGGTTTATTGGTTTGGTTTAATTAATTGCAAATGGGCTTGATTTTCACATGGGCCACAGCACTGGATTTAACCCTTCCCACTATTAGAATGGGGCGTGGGTGGCACGGTGGTCTAAACCACCGAGCCTTGGGCTTGCCAATCGTAAGGTTGGTGGTTCGAATCCCTGCAATGGGGTGAGCTCCTGTTGTTTGGTCCCAGCTCCTGCCAACCTAGCAGTTCGAAAGCACTTCAAAGTGCAAGTAGATAAATAGGTACTGCTCCGGCGGGAATGTAAACGGCGTTTCCATGTGCTGCTCTGGTTTTGCCAGAAGCAGCTTAGTCGTGCTGGCCACACGACCTGTCTGCGGACAAACGTCGGCTCCCTCGGCCTGTAAAGTGAGATGAGCGCCACAACCCCAGAGTTGTTCGTGACTGGACTTAACTATCAGGTGTCCTTAACCTTGACCTTTTTCTATTGGAATAGGGAAATGGAAGCAAGGGAGACTTTAATCAGGATTGTAACTGGGGACGGGAGGGTCAAACCTGCCCTTCCCATACACTCTAGTCCTGGTGAAAACCAACCCCTTCGTTTAGCATAAAGTAAAAAGCAACAACACGCCACCCCACTTGCTCCAGGCCTCGGAGTGCTAAGCCAACCCAGAGGCCCTGCCAGACTTATGGTGTTATGCCAAGAATGCCCTGTGTTTCGCAGAAAAGCTAGAACCTAATGGCCCAAAGAAAGCCATGCAAGGCTGAAATAGTAAAATCTGGACCTGCATTACTCCATAATAACATTGAAATATACTCGGAGTCGAGAGTGAATTTCATGCTCTTTATTCAGCTCGTAGTCATCAAGGAGGAGAAGAGAAGAAGAATGCCCTTTTCCCAAAACATCTGCTTATATACATTATTTACACAATGGGCTTTGCGTGATTGGCTACTTCAGGGCTACACCTGTGGGCCAATCAGTTTGTGGATTGACTTCTGCCAGCAGTCTGATTGGCTGCTCCTGCAGGCCAATCAGGTTGCGGATTCACTTCTGCCAGCCGCCTGATTGGCTGCTCCTGCAGGCCAATCAGGCTGTGGATTCACTTCCACCTGGGGTTGGATTGGGTGGCTCCTGCGGACCAATCAGACTGCTGATTCTGGATCCTATTGTTCTATGATTCAGCTCAGTACATAACAAGCATGTAGCATCAGATCAGATTAGGTGTTGGCGCTGTGGTGATGCATCTCTTGGACAAGACTCATAGCTGCCAAGTTTTCCCTTTTCTCGCGAGGAAGCCTATTCAGCATAAGGGAAAATCCCTTTAAAAAAGGGATAACTTGGCAGCTATGACAAGACTGCTGGACCCGGGTTTCAGACAAGCTTGCCATGGGCCTGCCACCCCCAGCAATATTTAGCTCCATGTCTAATTAGGCCTCATTTAAATAGCACCTCCAGGTTCTGAGTTATTATGCCTCTAAGGCAAGGGGGTGGCCTTTCATGCCTGTTATTGTGGGCTTTGCAGAAACATCTGGCTAATAACTATTGAAAACAAACTGTTGGGATAGATAGATCTTCTGTCATATTTTTGAGGACAGAATTGACCATGAGCATATTAATTGAAAGCGTGCTAGTGCCCACTGCACAAGAAGGTGCCATCTGATCACTGCTGTTTAGCCAGCACATGAGGAACCTCTTAATTTTTTCCTGCTCACATCATCGTACGCTAGAAATCCATCTGCCCTCAAGATTTAGCAATCCTGAAACTACTTTGCTGACTGGCTTACAGCAAGCAATGTGCTCTGAATTTGCTGCATGTTCAAGCCCACATTTCTTGCCTGAAGAATTAGCCCAGGAGTTTATGGTACGGAGTTCTCCCGAATCAAATCTAACCACTAAGTGTGGTGTTGTGTGAGAAAAAGGCCCTGCTTTGCAAATTAGGAAACTGGTAATTGAAAGGCCATGTGCTCACTGCTTAGAAAAGCTAGCTTTATCCCAGGGGTCTCTCCTCTGTGGGGATAACTGTATGGCCCAATCCTGCAAGGGGTGATATGTATGGGAAGTGTGCATTAAGAATGCACCGCTTTGGTAACAATCCAATTTACTTCTGGCCATTATTGTAAACCCCCCTTTCTATGCTCCCTGCATGTCAAAGAAAAGCATTGAGACTGCTAACATCACACCTGTGTAAACACAAGGTACAATGCCATAAGCTTTATTTACAGTTCTACTCCTCTTCCACCCTTAAATTTCATAATCTGCCATGTGGCACTTCAATCTTGGCAGTTGCTGAAGATGTCTCTCTTTGGTGTCTGCTTGTTTAATTATATACTTGCTATTGTGCCCCCCCCCCCCATTTCTCAATCGAAGCTCTAACAATGAGCTGCATAAGTCAGACTCCTATCTCTGTCAGTTGAGCTGGCGTGAATATTCCACCTTCCGTTACAGAAAATCAGTCAGATTGGCTCTTCCCTCTGAGCAGTTTCACTTCAGGCAGATTTAAGTCACGTGGCTTTTAAAATCCAAACAAATAATATTATTTCAGAGCTCACACACTTCCTGTTGCACAGGGCTGTCCAACAATTGTTTCATACAAATTCAGTAATCAGCTATGGGAAAGCTTTATGTTAGCGAGTTATTGTTGGAGCTTGGCATGCAGAACATCGCCTTTCATGTTCCCAGGCAGGTTGACTGAAAAGCACGTTGCTTTACTATTTTTGTTTTATTCAAAAACATTATTTGCCTACATCAGTTCCCAAGCAGATCAGTTAAATATTTGGATACATGTAGGGCTGCATCTAATGTTTCTCCAGTTTGAGGTGGAAAATAATGATTTTGGTGAAGTAGGAGCATTAAAACAAAACTGTCTCAGTGCCAAACACCTATAAAGTGTTTGGAGCGCAGGAGGAAAAGTGCTGGGTAAGTTCTGGATGTTGTTGGTCTAGGTCACTATGTGATATCTGATTGCATGGGATCACCTATCTGGAAAAAAAAATGCAAGAAGGAGAATTAAATTGAGATCAAATGGGGGCAATGCTTCACAGATCAGTCACATGCAGTAGTGTAATCACAAATTCAGAAGTGCAGGATCCCTTCATGTTAGTCACATCCATGCCCTCTCACAGCTATGTCACCTACTAAGATTTTACGTGTTAAGACCTTTCAACCTCCCCCTTAAATAAATTCAGACAAGACTCAAATTTTGGTTTGGTTTTTGGCAGAATTTAGGCCACAACTTTATTGATTACATCAGGTGAGTCGTTGCATAGGCTCTGGTTCGACTGGCTCCCTGCACCCTTGCAGGCAGCGCTGACCCAGGGCACCAGCATAGGTCAGCCTAGGGTGAACACCCGGACAGGCGGAAAGCTGGGAGCAGGCTATGTCTGTCACCCACATGTCCCCCTGGACTCAGGCATGGGCACAACCCCCTCTCAGGGGTTGACCAAACCATTGAGTCCCTGGATTCCTTTAACAGAATACCCTTCACATAGGGATGGCGAGAGTGTTCCCCCATCCCTATCACCTGAACCGGAGCCTATCCACCACACGAGCCTGCACTCGCTGCCAACCACTCACACCTGTAACCAATCCCTTAACCCTGCTGACACGGAGGTCAGCCACAAATCATTCCCAGTCACAGACAGATGAACTCCATCAAGCCTGTAAAGGGATGTATTGCAGAAGGTAATGCCCAGGTGACGGAACCTTCTTGGCCACTACGCTCTGGACGCGCCTCCTGGCCCTCTCGGTGGCAGCTGGGCAACGAATTCCTCTCCATTCCAGTTCCTGCAGCAGTTGAGACCAGAAAATGTTGAGTCCAAGAAGAGCTGCTTTCAACTCCTCCAAGTCCTCCTGCATGCGGGTCCGCAGGCTTATGCCGGGAGCTTCTGGCAGGTTGTTCTCGCCCTGCTGCACCACCATTGCTGCACCCATGCCTTCTGCAGCACCACTGGAAGAAGCTCCTTCCAACACATTCCTCGTCTGGACACCCAGGAGACGCTCATGTGGTCGGGGAACCCGAGCCTGCATCCGAATCCAGACTCCGCCGCCCTCTTGCCAGCCCAGTGGACAATGCTGTGCCCAACTATCCAGACTCGCAAGGTGTGCAGACCAAGGTGTGCGCTGCTTCCATACATAACCCTTGTACACTTCAGATTTCCAGCGGCCCAGATCCTTAATCCTGTCAATGGACAGGCCCCAATGTGCAGGGGTGGTAGCTGCCCCAATACGGAAGGAATGAGGTGCGAACTCACTGGCCGACAGACCGCATGCTGCGATTGCCTTATGCATAACTGCAGCAAATTGATGCCTCCTTAATAAGGACCCATCCTCGTGAACCAGAAAGCGACCGTCCCCATGTGGGCGAAGTGACAGATATTTCTTGGCATCCTTAACTGGACAAGGGCCGGGCTTACCAGTGGCAGGCAGCCTCATCAAGGCACCTCTGCCCAACTGGTCAGTTTTTGAATCGTGAATAGTGAGCATCAGCTCAGCATCAGACAGCTGAACACCCTGCAAAAGCAAGCCCCTAGGAGCCCTTCCCTGTGCTGACTCCAGCATCACTTCGCTCAAATGCAGTGCACCAAAAAATGTAATTGGAAATGCTGCCGAAAAGAGTCTTTCCTCATAAGCGGACCAGCAAATTAGCCTCAGCTTGCTACTCATAGCGCAAAGAATGTCAAAAGTGACCAGCCTCCTACCTGCCGCCCTAGGTCGCTACAATCTGGCCCAGCCCTCAAGGGCCTTGTGCACCACAAACTTTGCACAAGGGTCTCTGGAATAAAGGGACTTACAGAAAAATGAAATGGCAGGCGACTGAATTTGGACGTTCGGCTTCCCAAAATAGTTCACAAACCGGAACAGTCGCTTCCAGGTTTGCGGCATTCAGGAGCCAAAGTGTTCGAGAACTAAGCTGTTTGAAAACCAAGGTACAACTGTACATTGAAGACCACATAATGAAAGTGACTAGGAGTGCCTGTTACCAATTTTGGCTAATGTGTCAGTTGCAACCATTCCTGGACAGGCTTGTCACAGTGACTCAAACACTGGTAACCTCTAGACTTGATTTCTGTAATGCACTCAATACAGGGCTGCCTTTGATGCTGATTTACAAGCTGTAGGTATTAAGAACACCCAGGCGTTTAAGCATTCTTTTTCAAATCCAGAAAAAAACCAGAGTTTACGTCTAATTTAATATTGATGAACTCTCTCTAGAATAGACCTAGTTCGTGTGTGTTCTTTCATGTGCTTTTGATAGAAGATCTGGGCAAAACCAACAAGCAAATGAAATCACATTCCCAACAGAAATGGGGGGAAGCTATAACAGTGAAATGTATATGATTTCCACATTCAATCCTATGGGGTTTCAGTTCAAGGAAGCTCAGGTACCAGGGTTTTGGACACACACAAACATGGTTCTAAACTCTAAAGCATTGGAGAGCCAATTGTAGACAGGACTGGTCCGCATGGACTAACAATCTGTCTCCGTAAAATGTAGCTGTATGTGTCCAAACATCACATGCCTCTTCCTAGCAGTCTGAATATTCTGCTCGCCTGCTTGGCTTTTATTTCCCTCCCATCCCTCGCAAAAGAAAACAAAAATATATTAGGTGGAAGAAAACAAAATAAAAGAACGAGAATTGCTGACATTCAGAGGAAATCAAGCATAAAGTATTCCTGGATGGCATGATTGCACTTTCTGTAGTGCATCTCATCCATCATTAGCAACTGTAGGATCCAAGGGACCCTGTTTTAAAGATTTGATGGATTTGAAGAAGAAAATTTGTATTCCACACACACCCTCACACACCCACACTCACACCACACACATGGAGCATGTGAAGAGTAGCAGGACTTACTTAGGGTTGCCAGACTCAATAGAGGACAGGTCTTCTGTGCCTTTAATTGCCCTGCTCTCTTTTGAGTCTGGAAACCTTAAAGAGAAACCAGCAGACCCTTTCTTTAATTTCCAAGCAAAGGGTCTTCTGGTTTCTCTTTAAGGTTTCCAGACTCAAAAGAGAGCAGGGCAATTAAAGGCACAGAAGTCCTGTGCACTGTTGAGTCTGCCAACCCTGGACTTACTGGATTTAAGAATGAAACTATAGTGGTATAATCTGGGGTATAGTGGTATAATCTATAATATGAGGCTGTTGCAGTATGGTATATATTTGATTACTTACTTGAGTCAAAGAATACTTCAGAACTGCTAAGAGTTGGCAAGGACAATATTTATCCATACTGCAATCTCGACCTGGAGTGCTTCATCATCAGCCAAGTCTCCCTGAAGTCGGTTCCTGGGGCTATACTTAGAGACGTGAATTCACTCTAGAATGATGGTGAGGATGAAGAACTGAGATGGACTCCAAGTGCAGGAAGTCTGTTCTGATAACAACACTAGGCTCCTTGTATATATGACCACCCTTGGCCAATCCAGAGGCTTCATACTGTCAGCCAATCACAGAAGCTAATGTTGCATACCATTATGCTCTTCTATGGCTGGAAAAAAGCTTTGAGGCCCCTCAGCTCCTCAGCTGCTTGTGATTCACTGCTGATGCTGACAAGAATTTGTTCTTTAACTTGTCCACATTTTTATGTAATGTCTGACCATCTGCACACGTGGCAAACAAATTGGCTTTTACAAATCAGTTCTGTAAACAACATCTGGAGAGTATAATTGCTATGCAGTTTGGCAATAGTCTTTAGCTGACAGCAGTGTTGCCATTGTCAAATGTAAAATTACAAAGCTTCTCAATTTTATTACATCTGTAATGCATGAAATATCATAAAGAACCACTGTTTATTCTTGGGCAAGCGTTCTTATCTAGGGCAAGATGAATCAGTTGGTTTAAATAACTTGTTTAATAGAAATACGCCTTAGCTTCAGGAGACCATTTGATCCAGCGGAGTCCTCTGTGGTTAAAGGTGTCCTGGGGTGAGACGAGGGAGAAAGTTAGGATGTGGTGGAAGATAACTTATCTTTGGTCAGAAGGTCTCTATGCTAGGGGTGATAAATCTTTTTTGGGCTAAAAGCCATCAGTGGAAATCTATTGTGGGTTACACTCCAGTAATGTGTGGTAGAGAGGCACACACACACACACAGCAAACCTGCTTTATGCCATTATAGAGGAAGCAGTAAGAAATGTCCACAGTCACATCCCTCCCTAAATTGAGCTCCCAAAACGTGCACTTTATTCAGATATCCCTGTGAATCCTTTTTTTATTTCCCCCTATAAAAAACCTGGACCTATTTGTCTGCAGTTTGACAGGCTTAATCCACTCATGGGCTTGCATATTTCATCCACTTTGGCCAAAAGCTTTAGCTTTAGACTCCCCATTATGGCAAATGGGGAAGCACAGTTTTTATACATAATGGCTCAGAAACCAAAACACAGACTGAAGCGAAGAGAGCCAGAGCAACTCAAAACACATCAGGTTTTTTTTTAAAAGAAATAAATAAACAAAACAGGCAAATCTTGGTACCTCTGCACATCCCTACCTTGAATGCTTGCTGCTATTTGTGATATTTAATACAATTATTGTCCTTTATGTGTAGCATTTCACACACAGGTACATAAGGCATATATAGTTAAATACCATTTTAGATTTTTAAGGGAGATGATTAGCTATCTACATTTTGCTCCTGCTTGTAGGGCCAACATTCAGTACAACATTGCCTTCCGATACATTAAATATGCCTGAGACCCAGCTGTCAATAAGGCGGTGAAGAAAATTTAATTTTCAGAGTCAATACTGAGAGCAGCTGCATTAAGCATAAGATAATTCTGGCACATTATTAATTTGAATGACCATGTAAGGCATTGTCTAGACAAGAGATAAACCAGAGTTTTCATAGGCAATCTGTACATAAAATGAAGTATGTCGAGGTTGTAAAGAATACTAATAACATAGATCTGCCCTATTAGCCAGTATTGATTGTGCTGGACTGTGACATGATCTACCGTAGTAACTTCAGAGGTGAAATAGTATAGCTGTTCAGTACCATGGATGCTTGAAGAATTCACGCTTTGGAAATTCCACTACAAACTGATCCGATCAGAACTTCTCAGACTAATTGGGAATAGGCATTTTGCACTTCTCTGAATTCTGTGATGCCGTTCTCTGCTCAAAATGGTGTCCCAGCATGTATAAAAATGCATCTGTGAAGTTAACAAACATCTATACATGTTCATTTGGAGAGAAAATGGGTTTAAAATGTTATTTTACAAGAAAACACATTCAAACGTTTTTCAAATGTGCAGTTTTTAAAATCACAAATGTGTAGTTTTTAAAATCATGAATTAATGCAGAAATGGAAAGGGAAAGGTTATATGAATGGACACATGTACAAGTAATACTCTTACACCATTTTGCCTTTCCCCAAAGAATCCTGTAATTTATTAAGGGTATCAAAAATGGTAGCTTTGTCTCTTAAACAAACTATAGTTTCCAGTGGGCTTTTTTGTGGGGGGGGGGGAGAGATGACTGTTAAAGTGCTTTGAGTTACCCATACTATTTAGAGCTAGCATTCTAGTTGTAGAACAATGTTCCCATTTCATACATACAATGATAAAATAAGCATCACCTGTTGAATTTCTTCCTGATGTGCATATGCTGCAGCCATAGGTCTGTTCTTCCAAGAAGTTTGATATAATAGACATACATAACTGGGACTGCAGCACTTGCTGAAGCTGTGACATAACATATGTGGGTTCTGTGCCAGTAGGAATTTTTAAGTTATTGCAGTGGTACCTTGGTTCTCGAAACAAAATCTGTTCCGGAAGCCCATTCGGCTTCCGAAACATTCGAAAACCGAGGCGCAGCTTCTCATTGGTTGCTAGGGCTTCTTGCACTCAGCGGAAGCCGCGTCGCACGTTTGGGTTCCAAGAAATGTTCAAAAACGGAAGCATTTACTTCCAGGTTTTCGGCATTCGGGAGCCGAATCATACGACAACAAAGGCGTTCGGGAACCGAGGTTCCACTGTATTAAACCAACATATTGTGTTAAGAGTATATATACAGTCATATCTCGGTTTACAGCCACTTCAGGTTGCGTTTTCTTTTGGGTTGCGCTCCACGCCAAACCCAGAAATACCGGAACGGGTTACTTCTGGGTTTCGGCGTGCGCGCATGCGCATAAGTGCTAAATTGTGCTTTGCGCAAGCGCAGAAGCGCCGAATCGTGACCCGTGCGTGTGCAGACACGGGGTGCGAACGTGCCTCCCGCACGGATCATGTTCGCAACCCGAGCGCTGTATATATATACACACATATGTCAGGCTTCAGAGAAATGGCTCCCCCCCCCTTTGGCCATGCATCAGCAGGACAAAGCAATTTGAGTCCCTTACCAGTTTAAGAGTGTTTAATGATCACAGCAAAAGAACAATGCAGCCATTCTCGGAGTGAAGGTGATCCCAATTAAGCTTGCCTCCTACTTCCTACCGTTCCTCATCAGAGCTGTAATCCTCAGTCTGGTCTCTGACAACATACCAGTATTTGTAAATATTAGTTTTTTCAAATGACTTATGGTTTTTGCCACTATTGCAGGGCCAAACCTAGTTTTCAGGCACGATTTGACGCCTAGTTTGTCCACCTGAGTTTCCAACGCTGCCCACGAGTCTGCTCTGTGCCTCATTCCACTCCTCTTTAATTTGTGAGATGGTCTTTTCACTTGTGGCACCCCTGCTTTGAAAGTCCATCTTGATGTCTTTTGGCACCAGTTGAAGACCCTTTTCTATTGTATAGAAGCACAATATTGGCAATTGATCCATTTACCCAATGATCTCTGGGATAAATTCTACAATTAACATTATAATTGGAGAAGGTCTAGTCCCATCAATGTTTACTGACGCAATTGATAACATATTGCCCAAAAATATTGCCATGATTACACATGTATGGTTCTATCAGCATTGTTTTTGTGCTGTATTTTACAGATGTGCACAATGTGCTCTGGCACACTGGTAAATCAACACATGAAAAGACTCTTTATGGCCTTGATCAAGTGGTTTTCATGGAGCTACCAAGGCACACAAGCACATGTTGCACTGGTAAACACTGCACAAAAGAAACACGATGACAACCATACATGTAATCCCAGCAAAATGGCATTTTGCAGCGTTTTATTGGAGTGTGCAGTACGAGAGATACAAATGAAACGGAAGAAAAATGAAAGACCGGGGGGGGGGGGGGACTGCACCTGCAAAATGCTTTGCACAGAATCAGAGAATAACTAAAGAAACAATAGAGGATTTCTAATGTATTGATTCCATTTCAGAAATAAAGGTAAATCAGATTGTAACACCAGATGTGCCAAGAGATCTCTGAAGGAAGAAATGTGCTGGGAGAGCTCAGTGCACCGTGTCTCACAGTTGAAGGTCATGATCTAGCAAAATTCAGCATTTTTGTCTGTCTGACTTGAAGGGGTGGGAATGATGGGCATGCTTACCTCTCCCATTGGAACCCAAATGCTTTTGCTGGGCACCCTACACGTTCTTAAATGCCATCTACAACCATTGCACTCCACCCCATTCAAAGCAAACAGCACAATTGATTATTTCCCTTCTGCATGCAGGAGGGAACCCCTGCAGGGTTTAATGATGCCCTTTGCGTGGACAGGTGGAGTCCCCCCCAAGACAACATCCTATGGGATTAAAATTGGCCACAGCTTTATTAAGTTTCAGGTGTAGGGAGACCTTGGCTAAGGCATTGGGCATTT
The DNA here is from genome assembly GCF_965207765.1 of Zootoca vivipara. Classification (NCBI taxonomy): domain Eukaryota; kingdom Metazoa; phylum Chordata; class Lepidosauria; order Squamata; family Lacertidae; genus Zootoca; species Zootoca vivipara. Next base: position 8,132,657 of record NC_142591.1, read on the forward strand.
ATCCTTCCCAGACTGGCTGAGGTAGGCGGAGACCTCCAGGTTTCCAGCCTGGGGAGAGCAAAGCCAACCCATGCTACTGGGAGCCGCACTGGGATCCGGGGGGCTGTGCACGACCATGGAAAAGGCGCTCCCCATTTGATGTGGGGAGTGGTCATTCTTCCTCCAGCTGTGCTCTCCTTTTGCTGATCTAACAGCCCTGCTCCTCTCAAGGGTCCTGAACTTCCTTTAAAGCAGCGCTTGTGATTCTGTGCTCCATGCTCTTGGACTAGAACTCCCACCAGAGCCAGCCAGTGTGGCTAAGGGTCATGATAGGAGTTGCAGTCCAACAACATCTGGAGGGCCCATAGCTGCCAAGTACCCCGTTTCCCCCGGGAAAACCCCTTTTTTACTTACCTTTTCCCGGTGGTCCCCCGTATCACTTCGTCTCCCGTTTTTCTCCGTTATTTTCTCCTGCCGGCAGCCATTTTTTTCTTTCCGATTTGCCCTTCTATGGGCACCAAAAATGGCCGCCGCCAGCTTCAAAAGTCGCATCTACGCATGTCCGGAAGTACATAGACGCGACTTCCGGTGTTGTTGGTGGCCATTTTTTGTGCCCATAGATGGGCGGAGCGACACCGGAAGTTGAGTCGGCGCACTTCCTGACATGCGTACAAGCGACTTTCGAAGCCGCCGGCGGCCATTTTTTGTGCCCATAGAAGGGCAAAGCGACACCGGAAGTTACGGTCCCGGATTCTGCAGTTCGGAACTTGGAAGGTAAGGGAGGGCCACAGGATCCTCATTCCTGCAAAGCAGCAGCACAGGTGATAATCCCACATGCAAGCGGCAACTAAGCACATTGATGCTCCACACAAGGTCCTAAACACCTGAAATCCACTTACCATTTAAAAGCCCTCAGTCGTGCCTAAATCACGACAGGACCATGTGGTGCTCAGAGCCATTGGGGTGACATATGCATTTCGGATTTTACTGCATGCAGCTAACATGGAACTGGGAGGAAATGTTTCTGGAGGTTTTCTAAGATCAGGAATGAAGTAGAATACGTGGACAAAAGGCAAAGGTAAAAGGTAAAGGGACCCCTGACCATTAGGTCCAGTCGTGACCGACTCTGGGGTTGCGCACTCATCTCGCGTTATTGGCCGAGGGAGCTGGCGTATAGCTTCCAGGTCATGTGGCCAGCATGACAAAGCCGCTTCTGGCAAACCAGAGCAGCACATGGAAAGGCCATTTACCTTCCCGCTGTAGCGGTTCCTATTTATCTACTTGCATTTTGACGTGCTTTCGAACTGCTAGGTTGGCAGGAGCTGGGACCAAGCAACGGGAGCTCACCCCGTCATAGGGATTCGAACCGCCGACCTTCTGATCAGCAAGCCCTAGGCTCAGTGGTTTAACCACAGCGCCACCTGGGTCCCATGGACAAAGAAACAGCTTTATCCCTTCAAGAGTAAGTATTGTCCACACAATACATAACAATTACAGTGACCTCGGGTTAAGAACTTAATTCGTTCTGGAGGTCCGTATTTAACCTGAAACTGTTCTTAACCTGAGGTACCACTTTGGCTAATGGGGCCTGCTGCTGCCGCCGCCACACTGCCATGCAATTTCTGTTCTGATCCTGAAGCAAAGTTCTTAACCCGAGGTACTATTTCTGGGTTAGTGGAGTCTGTAACCTGAAGTGTCTGTAACCTGAGGTACCACTGTATTAAGTTTACTGCCAGAAGATGTTCTGACAGGCATTAGCTTAGATTGCCTTTTTTTTTTTAAAGAAAAGAATTGGATAAATTCATAAAGAATAGGTCAATTGATCCACAGGTATAAGCCATGAAACCTAACTGGAACCTTCAATTTTCAAAGGTAATATATCAGATCCTACAGACAGACCTGGTTACCACCAAGCAGGAAAGCTGTCACTTCATGCCTTGATTGTGAATTTTCTACAGGATGATCACAGCTGGAAACAAAATGCTGGGCTAGGTGGACCTTGGCCTGACTCAGCATGACATGTCTTACATTATTTTCAGCTGTTCCCACATGGCACATGTTCGAGTGCGCAAAAACTTTTGAATCGGCTCTTAGTGGCCTGGATGGGTGGGAGGATATCTCGCAAATATTCACAGCAAGGTCTCATCTCACAAATCAAACCTTTTATTGTGAAATCAACCACTTGGCCAGATATTTGCTTCTTCTGTCATGCCAGTAGATCTAGAAAGCTGGAGACGCTGTGGTTTATTGTGTTGTATCAACCAGACACCACAGCTGAGCTTCTTTGATGGAAATAACTGAAGAAAGATGTCAACGTGACACAACATATTTAATCTCTAACAGCTGGTGCTTTTTGCTGGTTTTTATTATTATTTATCTAATGGAGTTGATCTTTCAAAAAAGGTCAGGACTTGTGTTTCAACTACAGCCATACCTCGGGTTACAGACGCTTCAGTTTGTGTCTTTTCAGGTTGCGTCCCACGCCGAACCCAGAAGTACCTGAATGGGTTACTTCCAGGTTTCAGCATTTGTGCATGCACAGAAGGGTTAAATTGCACTTTGCGCATGCACAGAAGTGCCGTATTGCGATCCGCGTGTGCATAGACGTGGTGCTGCGGGTTGTGAACGCTGCGGGTTGTGAACGTGCTCCCGCACTGATCACGTTCGCAACCCGAGCATCCACTGTACTTGCATCTACCGTGACAGAAACCGGAGTGCACGGAAACGCTGTTTACCTCCCCACTGCAGTGGTACCTTTTTATCTACTTGCACTGGCGTGCTTTCGAACTGCTAGGTTGGCAGGAGCTGGAACAGAGCAACGGGAGCTCACCCCGTCATGGGGATTCGAACCACCAACCTTCTGATCGGCAAGCCCAAGAGGCTCAGTGGTTTAGACCACAGCGCCACTCGCTTCCCGTACAGGAGCATAGCCCAGAAGTAAAAGGGTTGAGTTCAGAGTTAAGGGAGTGAAGCTTTAGTTGTTTCTTACTCTGGGAGGATCCCCCTCTCAACAAAAAAAAATCTACTGAAAAAAAGTTGAAAATTGGTGGAAAACTGAAAATCTCATCTATGTCTCTCTTTCAAAAATGATGAGCACCTTTAAATATTTTTCAAAGCAATGTTTTAAAATAATGCCAATTATGTGGCTGCAAAACTCCTAAAACAAAGACAGCCAAAACAACAAGAGTCTTGTGGTACCTTAAACACTATCAAATTTGTTATGGCAGAAGCTTTCGTAGACCATAAATTACATAGTGATGTGTTAGTCATCGAAGTGCCACCAGACGCTTTGTCTTTTTTGCTGCAAGACTAGTAACACAGCTACTACTCTGGGAAAGGGAGTGATGTTAGGGATGACAACATCACTACTGCATTTGTATGAATTTTTTGATGAGCAACACTCTTAGCACTAAAGACACTGGTGAAGAACTCCAGGGGCTCATTAGCAGATTGCTCAGGGGTATCAGAAAATGCTGTAGGAGCGAAATCCAAGAGTCGGGAAGAGGAAAATGGTCCCACAAAAGGATGGAGATATTCAGCCAAACTTTCAGCCAGTGCTGAAGTTTTTTTGTTTTTGTTTTAGACTGGCTTCAAGAAATTATCTGAGATGTTTTCGAATCCACACAACGGGGCGAGCTCCCATTGCTCTGTCCCAGCTCCTGCCAACCTAGCAGTTAGAAAGCACGTCAGTGCAAGTAGATAAATAGGTACCGCTGTGGCGGGAAGGTAAACGGCATTTCTGTGCACTCTGGCTTCTGCCACAGTGTTCTCTTGCGCCAGAAGCGGTTTAGTCATGCTGGCCACGTGATTTGGAAACCTGTCGATGGACAGATGTTGGCTCCCTTGGCCTGAAAGCGAGATGAGTGCTTCACCCCATGGTCACCTTTGACTGGACTTAACCATCCCGGGGTCCTTTACTTTTTACTTTACTTACAGTTGTAGATGTGAAAGACCTGTGCTTAAGATTCTGGAGAGTCAGCAAAGAACTTGGACAATCAGAACAAATGATGCTGGACTTGAGGAGCAAATGTTCTGAGCTGGTTTCAGTACTCTGTATGTGCAATTGTAATTCTGTGGGGAAAAACAGGGTCTTGATTCCATAGACAATCCTATTTCCTGACTGTTTGTATATGGATATGATTGATTCACACAGGCAACTGAATATGCATAGATCAGGGCGGGGGAAACTTCTGTCATGTCTATCCTGCTCACTCCACCATGTGGGTTCACTGTACATGAGGTTGTGTGTGTCACATGTAGATGAGGGCTGCTTGACAACACAGACACATGGTCTGACTCAGCATAAGACAATTTTATATATTTGCGTGCCGAGGTCCCAATAACTCACACTTCACACAATATTTTAAGTTTTTGGCATTAATTTGGCCACAACTTTATTTAAATACAACTGAACGTGAGTGGTTGCTTAGGCATTGGTTCTTGCCATCTGTCCCCCAACGGGACACATCTGACTCCCACTAGCCTAGTAGGGGAGCCAGTAGGTAAGCACCCTCTGGGCAGGGCCGTCTCTAGGCCTGGGCTGGGTGGCGCAATGCGCCAGGGCGCCTGGCCACCAGGGGGCGCTGCTGCCGGGGTTGGGATGGAGGAGGAGCAGACCCGTCTTTCCTGTTGGGGCTACTGGCGTGTTGTGCCAGGGCGCCACCTCTCAGGGGCGCCCCAGCGAGTGGGGGAGCTGCACGGAGCAAGCGCCCCTCACCGCTCACGTGCGTCCGGAAAGAGCTCCGGCAGCTCCCGAGCCTGGCTCCTCCATGGCAGCTCCCTGCTGGAGGAGCCTCTAGCAAGCCCCGCTGGCAGCGCCGCCCTGGCCCGCCTCTTCTTGGGCTGCGGGCGCCATTGCGGGGAAGCCGGCCACGAGCCTCCCATCGTCACAGCAGCCAGGGCTCCCCGGATGGCAGCGCCGCGCAGCCGCTCAGAGACGAACCACAGCTGGCAGCCCCCCCGCCTGTCAGGCCACCCCCTCCAGCGACCCGCTGTGCCTGGCCCTGCCTGGCAGAGTGTGAGTCCGGCGTCGCCATTGCCAGTCCTGCTCGTGGCGGGTAAGAAGCAGAATGCACGGCATGGCGGCGTCGGGGGGGGGCGCCTCAGAGGTGCACAAGGCACAGTCCCCAGGGCAGCGTGTGGCTCCGGCTTTCCAGCTGGCAAGGGGGCGCCAGGGTGCCGGGGGATCTCTGAGCCACGGTGCTGGATAGGGTTAAGATGGCCCTGCCTCTGGGAGAGATCGGGGCAGCGACCCCATGAGAGGCGCAGCAAGGTCAATGCAAGAACGCCTAAAATTAGAGGAGGGCGGGCGGGTGGGAGCAGCAAAAGTGGAACTGAAAGCTGCTCGCTAAGCATATATAGGGTAAGGCTGTCAATCAATCATTTGCTACATGCGAGTTCCGGTTTCCGCCGGCAGGAATGGCGGACCTGTTTTCCATCCCTCTGACCTTCGTAAGGAATTTGGCGGTTGCTAGGGGAGTAAATGGCAACCCCCTACCCTCTCCGGGGGTTACGGAGAGGGGCTGCTGGCCCGCGATGCCCCCAGACCCACTCCGACTGTTTATGGAGTGGGGGGAGCTTGGGCTGAAAAGCACTTACGAGGGCCAGGACTCCCGGACGCTAATCTGCATGGCGGGGATTTCCATGGTTAAAGAAGATAATTAGGCTTAAAACTATGGACATACTTCAGAAGGAGGGGAAGAAGCGCTGTTTACTGCTGAGAAATTTATGCTGCTGAGGGAGAGGAGTCAAAGGCTGTATATCATCTGGAAGAAGGATTGATGGGGACGGAGCGATAAGGGAATTGAGTTTTTTTTTATTTTTCTTCATATGAGTTACTTCGTACCTTCCCAGACGCGATGTCCTGGCTTGTTTGGAGTGAAAGAGAAGCAAAAGACTGTGTGAGTTGAACTTTATAAACTGTTGTTACTGAGCATATTTTTTAAAGATGTGGAGTTGCCGATGAGAAAAGCCCCCCCCCCTAGTCGGACGGAAGGAGTCCTGGACGCGTTCGGAGGATTTATGAGCTGTGACGCACTTTGAATTGGAGCAGCGACCTGAAGCTAAGTTCAGCTATAGGGCAAGGAGATCCATTAATTTACCAAGAGTTTATGGTTTGATGTTTGGGTCTTCTGCCTGGAAAAGCTGTAAATTCTATAAAGATCGTTAATCTTCATGGCTATGAGAGAAAACGAAAGTGATTTGAGCTTTTTAAGATGGCGCTGCTTCGACGCAACAGGGAGCTCCAGACTAAGAAGATTTATGGGGAGGCTGGACTGATTAACCCACACAGGAGAAAGAACATTTGTGAAACCTTGTTTGATATTTATCTCAGCAGCTGGGAAACAATCGGTTGAAAGTGGAAAACATCTATGTGACTGTAAGGGGAAGATCTGGATTATTATGAACTTGGAGGACGATTTGAACTTTAGAAAAAAGACGGCAGTGGACGGTTGCGAGGAATCCCCAACTTCTTGAAGCATGGGAACCCAAATAAAAAATTCTTTAGAAGATTTGGCATAACATTCGGTTTGTTTGATATATATATGTGTATAATTTGAAATAATGAATGTGATATAATTGGTTTTAATTGGAAAATTAATAAAAATATATTTTTTTTAAAAAAAAATCATTTGCTACATGCAAATTTCCCCAGCAACAGCACATCCAATGTGACCCGCCTCTCCAACCCTGGGATGTCTTGTTAACCCTTCCACAACCCATGTTCTCCTCTGTGGGGAGAACCTGCTTAAGCATAGCTTGTGGAAGAAGCAGCTTGAAATCCTGAACCTACCTACTTTTTTAAAAAAATAATTGCAACCGCTTTGTCTGTTTTTAATCATTGTATCCTATAGTGCTGTGACCCTCCTTGGGATCTTCTAGTGGAGGGTGGGAAATTATTATTATTTATTATTTATACCCTGCCCATCTGGCTAGGTTCCCCCCACCACTCTGGGCGGCTTCCAACAAACACCAAAAGACATTAAAATATCACAGATTAAAAACTTCCCTAAACAGGGCTGCCTTTAGGTGTTTTCCAAATGTCAGGTACTTGTTTATCTCCTTGACCTCCGATGGGAGGGTGTTCCACAGGGTGGGTGCCACTACCGAAAAGGCCCTCTGCCTGGTTCCCTGTAGCTTTGCTTCTCGCAGTGAGGGAACCACCAGAAGGCCCTCGGCGCTGAACCTCAGTGTCCGGGCAGAACGATGCGGGTGGAGACGCTCCTTCAGGTATACTGGGCCGAGGCCATTTAGGGCTTTAAAGGTCAGCACCAACACTTTGAATTGTGCTCGGAAACTGGGAGCCAATGCAGGCATTTCAAGACCGGTGTTATGTGGTCTCGGCGGCTGCTCCCAGTCACCAGTCTAGCTGCCGCATTCTGGATTAACTGCAGTTTCCGGGTCACCTTCAAAGGTAGCCCCATGAATCATATAAGCAAACAAACATACTTGGGAGTAAGTGCCATTGAATTCACTGGACTTAACCCTGAGTAAACGCAAATAGGATTTCTTCCTTAAGGTCTAGGCTTAATCCCAAACTGATGCAATCCAGTACGTATTCTGTAGTGGAAACTGAAGAGCATGTTCTTCCTATTCAATGTGTCCCCGTTCCCCCGCCGCCGCCTCCCCTTTTTAAGACAAGCAGTTAAAAAGACACATGCAAGGAGAAAGCAAGAACGAGATAATTCTTTGGGTAATTCCATTTCTCTAACTGAAATTGAGTAGAATTCTGCACAGTAAAGGATGCACTGGATTCTAACAAAACAAAACAAAACAAAAACCCTTCTGCTGTTATCTGCATATCTGGAACCCACAAAGTGCATTGATTATTTTAACCATGCTCCATTTGTCTATGAAACAGACTTTCTAAGCTTAAGCAAACATGAAAGAAATCTAATTTTGACATAAACATGAAAGATAATAAGTTTGCAATGAATTGATCTAAATATAACGTAATTAGAAATGATTTTCTTCTGCTGTTCTGTTTATGGAAAGGTTTTTTTTTTAATTTTACTTGAAACACAAAACAGCTAATGGTATCTGGAGCTTTTGTCAACTCCTTACATAATGCAGTCACTTCCATGCTTTTGCTGTAGTCATTTTTGCAGAAGACGTGAACTGTCATTCTTATCCAAAATAAAGTTAAAATTAGCCCCATTGCAGTTTTAATATATGCATACAGAAGGCTGTGCCATTTAACCAACCTTTGAAAAACTATGGATTGTCATGCCCTTCTTCATCCCTTCTAACAGTAGTGAAATGTGTCCCATTCTGATGGGTTTCTTAGCTCAGGTGTCTCCCCCTGGAGCACAGTCATTATCTAGGGCAGGTTTTCCCCACCCTCCCATAGCTGCCAAGTACCCCGTTTTCTCCGGGAAACCCCTGTATTTCCCGCAGGTGTCCCGAATGGCAAAATACCCCGTATTCCGCCGGATTACGGAGCTCCTGCCGGCGGCCATGTTCTTCTGGTGCTGCGCTGGCACCGGAAGTCGCTTCTACGCACTTCCGGACATGCGTAGAAGCGACTTCTGGCGCTGCGGCCATTTTGGAAATGGGCACAGCGGCATCGGAAGTCACTTCTACGTATGTCCGGAAGTGCGTAGAAGCGACTTCCGGTGCCGCGGCACTGCTGATCCCGGATTTTTCAATCCGGAACTTGGCACCTATGTCAAGTCCTTGAACCAGACTGAAGCCTCTGTACTTTGTCCCTGTAAAGATGCCACCTACCTTAAATAAGTCACAAAGGCCCCGATGCCTCCATAAAGCAGGGGAATAATTCTAATTTCTTACACAACTCTCAGGGTGGTTGGATGCAGCATTTGGGGGGCTTGCCCCAAGTGAAATGTCATGGCTTCTCAAACACAGTCCATCATCTCCTGTCTTTCTCAGCTTTCCAACGGTACTCTGCCCGCACCGGCAAAGCAGTTTATTATTTACTTGAAGCATCCTTATCCCACACTTCAGCCAAAAGGGCTTGCACAACATCTATAAGACTCAAAGACTGAATCCAAAAGCCACGGCAAATAAGGAGAACAGGAAGTGGACAGAAGAGGTAAACTAAGTAACCTCAGGCACCTGTTCTTAAAATTACTAAGTAATTATAATAACCATCATAATATAGAAACATTTCAGGGAGAGAAAGACCTAACCTGCCTTTGTTTGGTTGCCAGTATGCACCAACTCTACACACATATATGCCCTATGTCTGCTTAAATGCACATGCATTGTAGATTCTCTGGTTGTCCAGGGCAATGACGGGTAGGTAGAGAAACATCCTGGCACATTTATACATATGTGGTGGACTTGTCAAGAAATACAAAAGTTTTGGTTAATGATTCATGAAGAATTAAAGAAAATGATGAAAAAATCGATAAAGAAAAAACCAGAGATCTACCTATTAGGTTTATTAAGTGAAGAGATTCCCCAAAAGAATAAGACAGTGTTTTTATATGTGTGCACAGCAGCCAGGGTTCTAATAGCTACATATTGGAAGACAGCCAAAACACCAACAAAAGAAGAGTGGATAAATAAACTTAGTGAGTATTTATTAATGGCCAAGCTGACAGCAGCTTTGAGAAATCAACCGAAACGAAAACTAAGAAGCGAATGGGAATGCTACGATGAATATATATAAAAAATATTATTTAAAAGAGGGCATGCTCACATGCTTAGAATAAAAAGATATGAAGGGATACGAAAGATAAAGCGTGGAGATATAAGACAAGAGAGATAGAGGAATATAGGAAAGACAGAATGCATGCAGAGAATATATGTAAATGATGGACTATACTTACAAAATTGGAGTTGAAGTGGAAACAGAAGTCGAGTAAACAAAGGAGGGGAGTTGGTGGGGGAGGGGGGAAAGTGGCGGGGGGGTGATTGGTATTTGGTGAATTTTCTTGATTTAATTTTTTTCTTTATCATTATTATTATTATTTATTGCTATTACCATTACGGATTATTATTTATTTATGTTCATTGGTTTATAGATTGTTTGTTTATTGTTTATGTTTAATTGTATAAAGATTGATATTCAATAAAAACCTTTTAAAAAAGAGAGAGAAACATCCACAAACACAAGTAATTCAAACCAGTCTGTATGTTCATTCCTATACACATCTTTCATTAAAAAACATCATGAGTGACTATTTGTATCTACTCCCTATGCACGCTTCACATTGTTTGTACATTTATGTGTGCATGCATATATATATATATATATATATATATATATATATATATATATATATGGAAAATATTAATGTCCAGCTTTATGACTACCGCTATCTCTCTAATCATTGCTTTTTATTATTCTCGTTCCGTGCAGCTTCACTGCCGAGCATGAGCAACGATGAAACAGTGGGTGGAGGGGGGGGCAACTGGGATGCGCCGGGGAGGAGAAAGGAAAGCAAATACAGTATTATATCATCATCTGGGGAGCGCGATTGTTTCTGCTGTGTTAATTTACACTAAAATCTATGACCCAGAGAGCCTGATTGATTGCCCAGGGCAGAAAACCAGCCCCTGGCCTAGTTTATTTTGTGAACTGTAGCCTCAGATATTGCTGCGAGCCACAATGATATCGATTTGATATACACAAGATGGCTCTTTATGCTCTTTGGGAAATTTATTGTGCAGAGTCAGGCCTCAGACAGATGGGGAGAAGTGGCTCTTTAAATTGAAGAGGGTTATCATAGTTTGACTCCTGGGTCACCCGGGTTACCCAGTGGCCTGAGCATGGCTCTGGAGGAGCAAGCCCCAGGGACCAACACTCATCAGTTTTGAATGCCAAATCTCTTCAGTGGGACCTGAGTTATTGCTAATAGGAGCTTGCCTGAGCCTATGACATTTGGATGCCCTATAAGTTAAACATCATAGCCCTTCCTTTTTGTATCACAGGCCTTTAAATTATGGTCGAGCATGCCACCTTTGCTCTGGACGTTTAGCTTTAGACGACAGGGTGATTATAAAAGAAAGTTGCCTCCGAGGTGGACTGCCACCGTTACAGCTATTATCAGAGGAAAGAGCTATGGCCGCCCATTCAGTACTTCCAATATAAATTAGCAGCCTTGTCATTTGGCCTCCAATTGCCAGAACACTGTTCCTATCGTGTTTCTGTACAACAGAAATTCAGTGGCCTTTGGCTACCAACAAAAATAAAGGTTAGGATGCAATTCTGGTGTTGATGGCGTTGGCTGTTTTTCTTATTAGGAGAAGTGGCGCTTGTGGGGAAATCGGCACCATGAAAAGCCCATTCTTCAAAGATTAAAAAATATATATATACCTTTCCATTTGCAGACGCGACAAGGCTTTGCTCTTCCCATTTGGCATGAGACAGATCTTATAAGGGCTGAAGCATCCAGGGAATTGCATTGCAGCCAGCCTGAAGGATCAACTGCTGTGGTTCAGTGTTTAGCGGGAGTGCTAACTACGCTAAACTTGGGAACCGTGGGTTCAAATCCTACTGTGACCCCGCCATGCTGTGAAGCCAGCCGATTACCAGAAATGTTGGTCATTCTTGTTCACTGAAGTAGTAACCACTTTTCACTGAGTGTTAAGTCCCAAAAATATGGCTATGGAACTGAAATGCTGTGATTGTCTTGTAAACATATGTGGTCTTGAAGATTGTATTAAATAATTGGCCACAGACTGACACTTTTGCCATGTACAAACACAGCAGCTAGGAACTTCAGCATTAGAAAAGGGTGAATCTGATATTTCTAATTGTGCAAAAAATGTTTCAGTAGAGAATGACGTGTAATAGCAGTTGTGTGTAGCAATTCAATAACTTTTGATAATTTTCGAATGAAATTTCTTTTCTCATTATTTGTTGGGGGAAAGACAAAAAAGGGAGAAATTTTCGGCACAACACTAGTCTAATCAAAACCTTTGTGTTTCCTCTGCAATTCCTGAAATATTTTACCCACAGTCATCTCAAAATTTCCCTTTAGCATTTTATTTCCAGTGGTAAAAAAGAGTAAAGGACTCCTGGATGGTGAAGTCCAGTCAAAGGTGCTCATCTCGCTTTTCAGGTTAAGGGAGCCAGCGTTTGTCCATAGACAGCTCTGAGTCATTTGGCCAGCATGACTAAACCGCTTCTGGCACAACGGGGCACCGTGATGAATTCCAGAGTGTACGAAAACGCCATTTACCTTCCTGCCACAGTGGTACCTATTTATCTACTTGCACTGGTATGCTTTCGAACTGCTAGGTTGGCATGAGCTGGGGCAGAGCAACGGGAGCTCACTCAGTCACACACCATTTCCAATGGTAAAACAAATTTAAAATTTCCCATTGATTCACCAGCTGTCTAGATACCTCTAATCTACCGCAAAGAGAACCACTTGGCAGCCTTCACCATTTCTCTACACTCTGGAAAGCACAATGTTTCTCATCTGCAAGACAATCTGTGCTTGGAAGTTTGTGCAGATTGCCCCTGTTGCATCTGGGCAAATGCATATACAACTCTGCTCTGCTGTGTGTGATTAATTAAATGCACTAATGCATTTCCCAGAAGCCCTGCACAGTGCTGCACAGAACAGCCACACACCCATTTTATCCCTCTCTTTATTTCAAACTAATACATGTCCAATGGTGAATAGAAATGTTTTGACATATTACATATGGTACCCATCAGTGTAAACCCCCATGGTTCTTATACCATGGGATTTTTTTCCTGATGTGCAAAGGAAGTAAAATTATTTAAGATACCTTCTTCCATTTAAATGCTTGTTCTAATTTTACTGGGCACATCTTTGCCTCATCTTCTCCAATAATTTCAATTTAAATCTTCATTTAGAATGAGATTTTCCTTCCAAGGGGGATTTTTTTTTTTATCTTCAGGGACAACTTAGGGCTCGGTAACAGCAAACACAGAAGCCCTTCCTCCGTATATTATGATTAATGTAGTGTAAGGAGCTCCCTGTGCCAGCAATGCAGAATCAAAGGAAGCGAGCCCATAAGTAGAATTTAAATTCAATACACATTAGAATCCTAGGGCTCAATTCAAAGTGACTCTAAAGGAAGTAATTAGGCCCTCGCCAATGCTTTCCATAAGAAACAACTTTCTTTAAGAAGGCCTTGCTCAAAGGCTCCGTTTAAAGTACTCGGTGATGGTTCCGGGTTTTGCTCCCTTTATTTAACAAGGAAAGCCTGAAGTTTTTGAAGATTTGGGGGAATCTGTGCTAAGAGCCTTAATTTTAAGTCTTCTTTAAAAGCAACGGCATAATTGAAACTTTGCTTCTGATTGGATACCGAAACTGCATTATATTCACATGCATTTGTACAGCCACATCGGAGATTTGAAAGGACATGAGAAGCATATGCTGCAAGTGGAGCTTTTTCAAAGTGAACTCAAAAAGCTGATTGGGAGGGATGATTGAGGGCATTGTTCAACTCCAGACACATCGTTCTTGTGCTGCCTTTTGTGGCTTAGGGTCCAATCCTGCTTCTATGGGTGCTGGTGTGAAAATTCCTTCTTTATTTTAAAGGAGACCAGCATTGGGTCATTGGAATGGATCCCCAAAAGGCTGAGTTCTACCATTGCCCTAGCAGAAGAGAAAGGAAAGGGGGGTGGGAAGATGGATTGTTGGTTTTTTGTCAATATTTGCAAAAAGATTTTTTTTCTTGCTACATAAAACATCCATTTATTTAAGGAAAAATATAGTATGAGGTTAAAGACAAATTAAACATCAGAAACATTAAAATATTGGGCTCAGTTTGGAAATGGGTGGAGAGGAAGCTAATCGGTGCTCCTTTAACTCACAGTAATCCTCACTTTTGAATAATCGGGTCCTCCCTAACAAGAGGGCACATGTTGCGGTACAACCTGGCAACCAGACCTTGTGTTGTGGGTGGGAACGTTTGGATAGCCACAACACCCTACTGGAGGTCCCTCGATCCTGCGTGCAATCTGACCAATGGGATGCTAGCTAATTTGATCGAGGGACCTCTATTTAAGCCCATGCACGTGTCCCTGAGCTTCCTCTTTGGGGCTCTGTGCATCGGAACACCAGCTTTGTGTCCCCTACCACCCGAAAGAGAGAGCAATCCAGAAGGAGAGCCATCTGCCTTCAAAGATACGGTGATCTGTTTCAATTTCCCGTTTTTCCCCCCGTTTCCCCCCTCTTATTCATTATTCGTTAATTTTTTTTGTTTCCCTTCCCTTTCCACACCCCCCCCAAATAGGGAGCTTTGGCCCCTTGTCTCCACTGCCGCTGCAGCGTTGAGGCTTTTATTCTTGGGGCCGTTCTCCTGGCCGCCGCTTTTAGCTGGGTTGGTTTTATATGCTCCCATTTATTGCGCCCAAGTGCTTCGGCCGACTTTAATGTAGCAGAGAGTTACCCTCTCCCATCAGCTGTTTTTCCCTGGCTTTTGAGCCATTTGTCCAGGTGAAATTCCACATTGTGCTTAGCGTCCACCATTTTGGTGCCTCGCCATCGACGGAGACGGGGGTTGCTGATTTTGGCAGGAGCGCCATCCTGGTTCGGGTGCCATCTACTTTAGGCGGGAGCGCCATTTTAGCTGTGTAGTTTTCAATTTCATACCTTATTTCTGCTTTACCAAATTATTTTGGTTAGTTTACTGGGATTGCGATCACGGTTAAGCAGAATCCGAGCCCGGCTCTCCCTGCAAGAAGGGTAATTAGAGGCCCTTCGCAGGCACTCCGCTCTGTACCCGCCCCGGTGTTGCCTCAAAACATAACAGATTGTTTACAAACAATTATTGCTGGATATTGGTACAGATCCTTCGGCCTTCGCCAGGCTTAACACGGAACTTGATTCCCTGGTTCGGCAATTTGGAAGGCTGCCTGCTCCACAGCCTGGCCCTTCCACGTCTTCCACAGTATACAAGGCTCAAGGCCCTTCTGATATGAGCGAAGGGAGTGAGAATCTGGATCCAGCTGGTGCTTTATTTTCTCAGTTCCAGCAGCCTGGGATCCCACTCCTGGCTAGCCCAGGGGGCCAGTGGGGGGGCATGGGTCCATCAATCCAGAGTGCCTTCCAACCGGGCCCGCCTTGTTCGCAGTCTGCACCCCCGGGGCCTGGAGGTTCGGGGGGGGCCTGGTGGGCAGCAGAAGGGGGGAGCTTGGTTTATTTGCAGACTTCCTCGCACGCTTCTGCTTCTGCTTCCTTATTCACTCCCCTCCACCAAGGGAGGTTTTCAACATCCAATCTTCCGAAGAGGATTTCCCAGTGCCTAGAGACCCGTCTTCTGAAGGCAAGCACCGAAAGAGCGGTTGGTCCAGACGCAGGGCAAAGACATGTATGGAAGGTGATTCCACCTCCTCTACTGGTACGTCTACTTCTGAGGATGAAGCTGATACGGCCCTTGGCCTCTACTGGGGCCATGGTGAAGGGGCTTTGGGGCTTCCTAGGTGGGCCTGGCTGCAAAGGGCCAACACCCACAGGTTAAAGTATGGTGTACCTCTAGAATGTGTTGATGGGGTACGGGTCAAGGACGTTAAAGTCTCGACCAATACCGTAAAGGATTTAATCTCTGGTGCCCATCTGCCTTCTAGACTCTGGAATAAGATCCTTAATGGTTCTGGCCTTGGGTGGGACGGTGATCCGTCACCCGGGCATTCCCTTTCGCAATGCATCCCTATAGAGGCTTGATGGGGTTCATCTGTCTGTGTCTGGGAATGATTTATGGCTGACCTCCGTGCCAGCGGGGTTAAGGGATTGGTTACAGGTGTGAGTGGTTGGCAGAGAGTGCGGGTGCTCTCGTGGTGGATAGGCCCTGGTTCAGGTGATAGGGATGGGGGAATGCTCTCGCAAACCCTATGTGAAGGGTATTCTGTTAAAGAAATCCAGGGACTCAATGGTTTGGTGAACCGTGCGAGGGGTTGTGCCCGTGCCTGAGTCCAGGGGGACATCTGCGTGACAGACATAGCCTGCTCCCAGCTTTCTGCCTGTCCGGGTGTTTACCCTAGGCTGACCTATGTTGGTGCCCTGGGTCAGCGCTGCCTGCAAGGGTGCAGGGAGCTAGTCGAACCAGAGCCTATGCAACCACTCACTTGCTGTAATCAATAAAGTTGTGGCCTAAATTCTGCCAAAAACCAAACCAAAATTTGAGTCTTGTCTGAATTTATTTAGGGGGTGTGTGTTAAAGGTCTTCACACGCAAAACTAATGTGTGTTTTGTTCTTTCATTGAGAAGTTCTGCAAGGAACTGCTCAGGGAAAGTCCAGACTGCTAAGATCCTGCGATCAGTTGCAGTGGCCCCATTCTACACGTTCTAGCATGCAGATCCTCAAATACCCTCAGACCTCATCTCCATCTTAACTATGTATACAGTATATGGTTGCAATTCAACATTGCACTATGATGAATTTTGACTTGCATTTTGACTTGCCAGAAGCAATGACCCCCCTCTCAATACCCTCTGCTGTTCTTGGGGTTCTTCCAACACCTCAGACCCAATTTAAGGGGGGAGGCACTGGGGGGGGGAAGACCCTTTGTAAAAGTGGGAGTCTTTGCACAAGGTTCCCAGTGATGGGGCTCATTAGGTGAATCGTGCCCTAGGTTTTCCAATTTACTTATTTCTTTCATTTCTTGTCCGAATCAAATCCTTAAGTTCCTTACAGCAGAACCCAGACAGAAGGAAATATTCAGCTACAGCTTTTCAATTTTGCTCAACCCCCCCCCCAAAAAAAAATGTACGTTATGTTAAGCAGATTGACTTAATGCTTACAAACCTTAGAAGCTACCATGAAATTATGCGAGCGGCTTCCTCATTTTTATATACCATCACAACGAAACCTCAGTGCTTTTTCTCAAACCCGCAGCCCTCTGACATAAAACACTCTGCACACTTCACTACTGCAGTGTCAGCATGAGGTTAACATATGCTTCTGAAAAGCCCTCACCCTTTGTTTTTAATACAAGCTGCAGGTCATGACTTTGAAAAACACTGTCGTCGTGGCTGCTGCGAGCTGCTATTCCTACACAGACCTTTGCTTGCTGCTAAATTAACATTTTTGATAAAAGTTCTGTTTCTTTAAAAATGCTGTAGGAGTGTGTGTGTGTGTGTGAGAGAGAGAGAGACTATCCTATTTCTGAATACTTCAAGAGTACACAACCACTAGCCTTACACAACTGTGGTACCACTTCCATATCTACAAGGTCTGGTGATAATAATAATAATAATAATAATAATAATAATAATAATAATAATAATAATTTATTATTTATACCCCGCCCATCTGGCCGGGTTCCCCCAGCCACTCTGGGCGGCTTCCAACAAAACATTAAAATACATAAATCCATCAAACATTAAAAGCTTCCCTAAACAGGGCTGCCTTAAGATGCCTTCTAAGGTAATTGTTGTTCTCTTTGACCTCTGGTGGGAGGGCATTCCACAGGGTGGGTGCCACTACCGAGAAGGCCCTCTGCCTGGTTCCCTGTAACTTGGCTTCTCGCAGCGAGGGAACCGCCAGAAGGCCCTCGACACTGGACCTCAGTGTCTGGGCAGAATGATGGGGGAGGAGACGGTCCTTCAGGTATACTGGACCGAGGCCGTCTAGGGCTTTAAAGGTCAGCACAGGGCCGGCTCGTCGTAGACCCCCGGTGGCGCAGGGCACCATGGCGCCGGCCCGCCAGGACGGTGTCGCGAGCTGCGCCCGCCCGCTGGCCCGCCGGTCCGCTGTGCAGCTCTGCGCGGCGCCCACCTGCCCACCGCGCTGGGAAACGGGGCGGGAGGGCACCGGAGAGATCGCGCTGTGCCTGCCTGCCCGCCCGCCGCGCAGCAGTGTCGCGCCCACCCACCCACCGCGCTGGGAAACGGGGCGGAAGGGCGCTGGAGAGATCCAGCGCACCATGGCGACAGGGGCGCTTAAGACGGCGCTGGTCAGCACCAACACTTTGAATTGTGCTTGGAAAGAAAGCTGTTTCTCTGTGTGGGATGACTACTCTAGTCCAAAGGTTGCATGCACACAACCTTGTGGAAGGAACTTTGCATGCACACCTGTCTGGGGACTCCAGTAAGTGTGCAACATTTGCGAAACCTTGAGCTATGATGACTAGCTAGTTTGCACACCAAGAAAGTGAAACAAAACAGGAAGATATTAGTATCATAAAGGTGGCTTTGTAAAAGTTTCAACAAATGGAATGATGTTGTTTACATGCCTTCTCTGCGTGTTCAGACCCAGAGACCTCCCCTCTAAATAAACATACAATTGACTCAAAATTTTAGTTTTGGTTTTTGGCAGAATTTAGGCCACAGCTTTATTGATTACAGAAAGTGAGTGGTTGCATAGGCTCTAGTTCAGGCATGTCAAACCTGCGGCCCTCCAGATGTTTTGGACTAAAATTCCCATCTTCCCCAACCACTGGTCCTGCTAGCTAGGGATCATGGGAGTTGTAGGCCAAAACATCTGGACGGCCACATGTTTGACATGCCTGCTCTAGTTCAACTAGCTCCCTACACTGTTGCAGGTAGCGCTGACCCAGAGCTCTGTCATAGGTCAGCCAAGAGTGAACACCTGAGGTAGGGGAAAAGCCCGGGAACAGACTCTGTTCACTCCCCAGATGCTCCCCTGGACTCAGGCATGGGCATGGGGGTTGACCAAACCAAGTTGAGTCCCTGGATTCCTTTAAAGGAATACCCTTCACATAGGGATGGTGAGACCGTTCTCCCATCCCTATCACCTGAACCAGTGCCTATCTGCAACCTTACAAGTTGTGACGATTTGCTACATGGCAAGCGAAACCCAAATGACAAGAGCCAATCATCCAAGTGGGGAAAATTCCCAACGACAGATGACACACGATGGCATAGCAAGGTCAATCGCAAAATGCCCTAAAAGTAGGGAGAGGTGGGCGGGTGTTCCGATGCACGAGCTGAAATAGGAAGCTCTGGGTCACGTGCATAGGTATATATAGGTCCCTCAGTTCGTTTAGACTGCACCCCATTGGCCAGATTAAACCCAGCAACAAGGGACCTACTAATCGGGTGTTGTGGCTATCCAATAGACCCACCCACAATCAGGAGGTCAGTCTCCTGTCTCACCGCCACATGTGCCCTCTTTGAGAGAGGACATGCTTTGTCCCTATAGAAGATTTGGATTGTCAGCTTTTGCACATTCCCCCTTATATCCCTGGGAATAACTGAATGGTTTTATATATAGTTTTATATATATATATATATATATATATATATATATATATATATATATATATAGTCTCCCTGATCTTCTATATTAATTTTAAATACCTCACCCACAAAACTCAAACTATTGAAGACCTAATGCATTTTAGAAAGAGCACAAAGTCACCTTTATGGTACTTATATATTTTTATGTAATGCGCTATATGCAGTTTGTATGCAGTAGAGCTAATTTAAATGCTGCATTTCTCTTAGTGAAAGTTCATAATACCCCAAATCGAGGTGAAAAGCTCCTAATTGTCCTTCACAAAGTCCTTGCCTTCTACGCTGCTTTCACATATTCTTTTTCTGTTCAGATTAGCAACACAACCTTACAAACCATTACCTCGTTTCTGCCACTTGTTTTCCCCCACCAAAGTTCCATCTGCAATATACTTTAAAAGTAGTATCATACCACTTTAAGCCATTATAGTTTTCCCCAAAGAATCATGGGAAGTCTAGTTTTTAAGGATGTCGGGAGTTCTTAGGAGACAGGTCTACAGTTCCCAGAGTTCCCTGGAAAGAGGGATTGAGTGTTAAATTGTAGGGGGAATTGTAGCTCTGTGAATGCAATAGGGGGTCTTCTAACATGCTCTTAACGAACTACATTTCCCAGGATTCTTTGGGGGGAAGCCATGGTCGTTAAAGTAGTATAATAGTGTTTGAAATGTATAGCCCCCATGTAGTCATTAACGGAACGAAACTCTGCAATACAAAATCAAATGAAAGAAGGGTCTACTCTAACTGTCAAATACCACCCTATAGGTAGGCAGCTTTCCTTTATATGTGCTTTTATTTCTCCAATACACATGCAAAAATAAACAAAAAGACCACCTCTCTACCAAGATACATTCATCGTTTCAACAGTGGAGAAGACGACAAGGAGAAACAAGAGTAATGAGGAGTGTGAGCAAGTGTACATTACATTTAAATTTAGTTTCAACTGAGGATTCAAGTTATGAGGTTAAGCCAATGGCTTCAGCAAGGAGGTGGGTTTTGGAAGGCATTTGAAGGCAGAGAGAGGCAGATATATCAATCTGTGTTGCATGTAGCAAAGGAGAATGGGCATTGGGGTGAGCAGGGTACATTTGAGGGTTGTAGAGATGGAATGTGAGTACTGATGATGAATTGATGTACAAACACTGTTCACTTTGTATTCCTGAGCAGGCTCTTCTCCCTTCCAAGGAATGCCGTCTGTTCAGATTACAAAGAGAAGGAAAGCAGTGTCTTGATTAATCATCTATAATTAACTACATGGGGAGGAGCTGTCTCTTTAATGTAGCAAACGAAGGCATGATGAGATCTGCTACTTAAACTAGACAAATTTCAAAGTGGAAACAGGTCATAGATTTTTCACAGTGTGGATTACTAGTCATTTGAACTTATCATCACCGGAGATCTTTACCGTTGCAGATGTTCATTTGGAGCTTCATTCCTTTGCATATGTCTCTCTGCAGCGCCCCTGTAGATGGCATTGACTACATAGGTTGGTTAGTTGCGGGGAAATGGGATGTGACTTGTGATAGGTTTTGCTCTCTGGCAGCAGGGCCGGTGCTAGGGTTTTTGGTGCCCTAGGCGAGATCACCTTCCTGCAGCCAATCAGAAGCTGCGGGCACCTCTATGGAAAGAGAGCAGGAAAGAAGCGGTGCTGGCAGCGGCACGCAGACAGCGTCCACTGCCCAGGCCAGCCTCCAGAAGGCGCGCACAGCAGCGGCGGCCTAAGAGGAGGATTGCCTCCTGCGTCCCTCCTCCTCTACGGGGCGCAGAGCCCATGCTGCTGGCCTGGGCAGCGGACGCTGTCTCCGTGCCGCTGCTGGGGCTGCTTCCTTCCTGCTCTTGGCCGCTTCTGGACGCTTCCTCCCGCTCGGCCCAGAGGTGCCCACAGCTTCTGATTGGCTGCAGGAAGCAGCCACTCAGAAGCTGCGGGTGCCTCTGGGCCGAGCGGGAGGAAGCGGCCAAGAGCAGAAAAGAAGCGGCACCAGCAGCGGCATGGAGACAGCGTCCGCCGCCCAGCCCAGCCTCCAGAAGGCATGCACAGCAGCAGCGGCCTCAGAGGAGGATCACCTCCTGCGTCCTCCTCCCCACAGTGCCCCTGTTCTCCAGGCGCCCTGGCTCCCCCCAGCCCGAGCCTAGAGATGGCTCTGCAGGCAGCGGCGCCCCCCAGCCCGAGTCTAGAGACGGCTCTGCAGGCAGTGGCGGGTGGAGGCGGATGGCTGCGGCGGACGGGCTGGCCAGTGCAGCGCCCCTTAATTTCAGCGCTCTAGGCAGCGGCCTAGTCTGCCTATATGGACGTGCCGGCCCTGTCTGGCAGGGTTGGAATGCAGAGAGTGTGTTTTGTTTCTTTAAACTGATTCCAGGGGCTAGCTCACATGAAGGCGGCAACATGCAACAAATGTCTCACACCAAGAAATGGGTGATCATAAACCAGCAAGTTAATCAGCAAGCCCTCAGTCAAGGATCCAGCAACCTAGAGTGATATCCAGGCAATGCCCTGGAGCCTACTGAAGGCTGTGATCTGGCCTGCCTTCTTGGAGAAAATTGGGTCTCAGTGACACCCATCATGGCTAAGATGTTTCCCATCAGAGTGCTATAGGGGAGATCCCTAGAGGTGATGGATCTTCGTAGGAAGACATCTCTGTATCTAAGGTCATGGGCAGAATACCTCCTCAGGAGCTAGGAGTGGTGGAATCCTAGCTGTCAAGTTTTCCCTTTTCTCGCGAGGAAGCCTATTCAGCATAAGGGAATTTCCCTTTTTAAAAAAGGGAGAACTTGACAGCTATGGGTGGAATGACAGCTTAGATATGTCACTGAACCTTATAATTCTTTGGTTTTGAATACAAACCTCGGAATCTCACAGTGTTCCTACTGAGTTGTGGCCCTGGCAGAGGAGTTGCCTTGTTGATTGCTACTCAAGATGGGCTAAGGAGATAATTTCCACCATCCTGAGGGTCCTGGGACTTCTCTGCTGATGTACAATTTTTTGTGGCTGGGTCATCACACAGGAATCCTATGAAGCATTAGGTGTTCAAATGCCACACGGAAGTGTATATGCATGCATTCGAATGTCACCAGAGTTTACGTACACCAGATTTCATGGAAGTAACTGTAGCTGAAATAAATAGGACGTAGGTCCCTGTTTAGGCCCAGAGTGTTGTAACTATATTATCTCTATCAAACAGAAGTGCTATACGGGCAAGCAGGCAGGTTCTGATCTAGATTATGTTGGTGCTAATCTCACAAGTAATTTTATCGATGTCAGCTGAGCTGCTTCACATTTATGTCAGGGTTACTGATATTGGAATCTGTTAAAAAATTACTCTCTCCCTGCTTCCGTCTCTCAGACCAATACAGTGGAGAATAGCATTCTGGTTTAGACTCTCATCCATGATCACATTGTGACAACTAATGAATATTTATCTGCATGATATACTCATTTCATAATTTATTATGACTGGCAGTTGCTTCTCAAGAAAGGCCTCATGCTATGAAGGAGCTCTAGTTGAGAGCTCAGCGGTATCTTCCTGTATGTGGGATGTCTAATTTGAGACAGAAGCTTATTAATGTGCTGACCTGGGTATCAATTTCACATGATAAAAATTCTCTCTAGACTTTGTCTACATAAAACATTTCTTTTATATTTCTTCTCTCTCGAGTCCTGGGTTAATGGGTACATTTCCTCAAACATTATCTGCTAACCTGAGAGATCATGCATATATATGATTTAGAGGCTTTCCCGTCGTTATTTTCTGGTTCTTGTCAGCAAAGATCTGGCTCCAAGTCTCTCTACCACAAGCAAAGGTCATTGGCTTGAGAGCAAGGTCCACTTTACCCTAGCTCTGTAGAGGAGCCAGCGTGCAGCTTCAGCTTCCATCTTCTCATATGCATTGTCCAGGCAGTGGCACATGCAGCATTTCACTTAATGAAAAACCATTCTCCAGCACGATGCTTCTACTTTGGTGGAGAGTCCCATCCTTTTGTGCAAGATAAAAACACAAAAAGTTCTAAAAACAACATTATTTCAACAAGCCAAACACGTCCGTCCCCCCCCAAAAATGTACAACTGTTCTGTAAATAATGCAGGGAAAGCCTTCTTAAACAAAATGAGAGAATAGGGCTGCAGGTTAGCCACTCCAGCCATTGAATGTTAGTGTTTTGTGAAGAACTCACCTTACCCAGAGCCTCAAAGAGCCTTCCTCTGAGGAAGAGGCATAGGGCCCCATAGAGTAGGGTTACCAGACACCCCCATTTCCGGGGACAGTCCCCAGATTTGTGAATAAGTCCCCGGACAAATTCCATCCCCGGAATGTCCCCGGATTTAATCTAATGTCCCTGGGAAACGCAGCAGGGGCAGTCTCAGCAGCCCGGAGCAGTTGGCTCTGGCTGGCTTCAGGAGCTGCTCGGAAGTCCCCATAGGATGGTGGTGCAGGGGCTCTAAGAGGCAGCTTCCGGGCTGCCTCCACCTTCCCTGACCCCAGCAACTAAGCTGTGAAGGGAGGCTTCATGCTGCCTATCAGAGCTTGCGTGAAAGCAGGAGGGGGCAGGGATCTCCCAGTTACAATACACATTTTAATGAATGCATTGAAAAGTATTGAAGAGTTTTTTATGTATAGACTGCATGTTTGTTTGTTTGTTTGTGTGTTTGTTTTCATTTTAAGTGTGTGCAAAATGCACTCAGTGGGATGGAATGGGGCAGAACAATAAACATGAGGACAGAATGGCCTGAAGGGGGTGGAACAGACTGGCGACTGAGTGCCAGTGCGGCTGAAACAGAATGAAATTAGACGCTCAGCACATTCCTGCCTGAAATCTGTTGAGGGTTTTTTTTCTTGCAATTTGACTGAAATTTGAGCCTTGTGACCTGACAGCACTATAGAGTCCTTCAGAACTTTCAACTGAATAGTGACGCTCCATCGTACTTAAGATTTTGCCTCCTTTGAGCTTTCAGTGATACCTTTAGCCCTGTGTGACATATTGTGATATGAATGCACATTGTTTTGAGAGATATTATAATAATTCACTTCCTGCCCTGGCCTAACACACTCTCTGTGCCTTTATGTTATATGTGGTCTTATAGCAACCAACGTCATATGCCTGTCTTGGGAGCCCCGTGCATCGCTTTTGATACCTGATAGTGCAAATGACCCACAAGGTAGCTAGGTCACAAGACTGGCTTACAAGTAAATGGGAAATAACATGGTGCCCAGGGTGAATGAACACATTACCCAAAGAAGACTTCTAAATTTTGCTTGGAAGCTGTTATCTTGAAACCTTGGCCAATAAGTGAGGAGAAAACAGAGAGAGCTGGTTTCTCCCACTAGGCTTCTTTCTGAACCAGACCTTCTGTATGCTTCTCTAATAGTCAATATGAGTCACGAAATTCTTATGGGAAAACATCACGGTGCAGATTTAGTTTCCTTTCTGTCTGAATGGTTAACGTTCAGACTGTAGGGGGTGCAAGAACTCCATTTGGAGTCCTGCAGGCCCACAAATCCAACAGTTCAGACCCCACAGTGAATAGGACTTTATCACCACAACAGAGCCGAGCCTTTCTACCAATCCAGCCCCATAAAAACTGGAGGGAGGGGGGGATCAAATCAGCATGCATTTTGACAGTGTAAGCTGCAAGCTTAAACTCAAAGCTGTAAGTGAGATCTCAGAGAAAAAGGAGCCAGCTTGCGTTCATCACATTGAATCTTCCCCAAAAGGATACACCTCTGCCCAGTCTGTAAAATCATTGCTGCCTATTGTAGGGAAACCACTTTATTTAAGTCGTAAATGTGTGTACTAGCTTCTTTCCCATTAAACAAACACAAAAATGTCAAAGGGACAGGACACAAGAGGCAGGATCTATTCCTAGAAGAAGGGAAAATTAATAGGACACCCCCCCCCAGGGCCGGCCCTAAGGCAAGGCTGGGTGGCACAATGCGCCAGGGCGCCGGGCCACCAGGGGGCGCCACGCTGGGAAACGCGGGGGGGTGCCGGAGGGATCTTCGCACCACGGTGCCACGGCGCCAGATATGCTTAAGACGGCCCTGCCCCCCCCCTTAAAAAAATGGGATTCCCTGTTTCTTGTACAAAATCCTCTAAACCAGGGATCCCTATTCACAGTGCCAGGGGCCTGATCTGGTCCCCCAAGTAATGATATTGGTGGTGGGGGGGAAATAAAATAAATCGAGTAGACCCAATGCTTGGCTAGATGGTGAGGAATTGATCATTTGATGATTGAGGAGTGGGCAATAGCCCCCTTCCTCGGCTGATCTGCATGGCTCTGGTGAAGAGAGGGCTCTGTGTTCTTGTGTCTCTGTGTGTGCATGGATGAGTGTAAGATATAGCACTTGGAGGATGAATGTGGCCCTGAGGCAAAAAAAAAAGGTTAGCCACTGCTACTATAAACATTGAGACTTTGTCTTTACATTGCAAAGGTTTCTTGGAGTGCTCCATATTCGACTTCTAAACCTCTCATTGAATCTCATTTAGGAGTACCCATCACTCAAACGAAATCTGCTGTTCTGTGATCTATAGTCTGCTGTTCTGTTTGAATTAGTTGACTCAATGAAAATGGGAGGTGGTGATGAGAGACTTAGGCGTTTGTTGGAGAGGCTCTGGGAACGCAATGCTGTTTGGGCCTGTGACGTAGGATGTCCTCCAGAGACAACAACTCCCATGATGCCTAGCTAACAGAACCAGTGGTCGGGGAATTGTAGCCCAAAACATCTGGAGGGCCGAAGTTTGGGGGTGCCTGGACTAGGCTGAGAAGGGACCCAGAGGTTTAAATTGCTCTCTGTGCTGAATCCGAAGCTATAGCTCGGGGGGTGGTCAAGGAAAGGCAATAGTAGAGTAAGAGCTTTGCTGTGGGCTCTCCCATCTTATGGTCAGCCCGTAGTAGTAGTAGTAAATCTTTATTACGGTCACCGACCAGCACAGTAATTTGCATTACATCATTAATGTTTAAAATATTTTTTAAAAATTTAAATAAATGAAAATAACTTATCTAAAAGGGATCAATCAACCTTTGATCCTTATTTTTATATTAATTATTTACTTTGCGCCATAAGTTATAATGGAATCTGTCTGGCTCTATTCAGGAGTTAATTTAAGTTCTTCCTGTGTAGGTGCACCGAATTCTGATAGTATTTGCACGGAATCTTGCCACTGTAGTCAGCCCATATATATGTCTAGATAGAACCATATATCACAAAGCTATCACTGTCTTCAGTTTGCTTCATAGTAAGGAAATGAAGCCTGAGATTTGTGTTGACCCTCTTGAAATAATTCATTGCTCTATCTATCTATCTATCTATCTATCTATCTATCTATCTATCTATCTAATCATCTATCTATCTATCTATCTATCTATCTATCTATCTAATCATCTATCTATCTATCTATCTATCTATCTAATCATCTCAGTTGGTAGATTACAAGACTCTTAACCTCAGAGTTGTGGGTTTGAGCCCATGTTGGAGAAAAGATTCCTGCATTGCAGAGGAGTTGGATGAGATAAACCTCCTGTTCCCTTCCAGCTCTACAATTCTATGATTCTGGAATTCCAAGAGATTCTATTGTCTTGTTTCACCTACTCCACTCTATTCCCCCCTCTTGCCAGTTTTACATTTTCCTTTCTTATTCCATGCTAGAGATCATTGGGAGATGGATGAAAATAACAGCAAATATCATAATGCATATATATGCAAATATATGCTACAACCACACTTGTAATACACACTTTCAACTTTGGACAGTTCTAGTTGTTGTACTAAAAAAGGATTTTTTTAGTGGCAGGGGGGGGGAATCAGAAAAGGCAAACAAAAGGGGTGGAGCAACTCCCCTACAAAGAAAGGTCATAATGTTTGGATTTTTTTTGTATAATGGGGGAACGGTAAGTAAGGAAGAACAGGGTGGAGGTGTTTAAAATTATTTGTGATATGGAGAAAGTGGGCAGGGCTTTGATTTTCTCATTCTCCAATAATACTAGAAGTCAAGGCCACCTAGCAAAGGTGAAGGTTGGAAAATTCAGGACAGACAACAGAAAACACTTCTTCACACAGCACATACATTATTTGAATAATGGGGTGTGCTTAGCGATAGTCACCAACTAGGATGGCTTTAAAGACAAAAGCCATGTATTTTTTAATGATCAAGGCACATTATAGACTTGGCAATTCATAGCCCAATCCGAAGTGTTGATTGATTTTGCTGAATAATATTTTAGAGTTCCTCTTCAGGAGAAACATCTTGGGCATTTTGAAAGAAGCTAGAAGGAATGGGATATGGCAAATTAAATTACTTACGTGTATCTGGCTTGTGGCTGGATGTTGCCTAAACAACAAAAAACGAGGTGAATTTGGTGGTCTCTCCTCAAGTGAAACATCTCACCTATTTTGAAGGAAGCAGAAAGATAATTGATTGGACTGTTAAAACCTCTAGAGGAAGATGGGATTGAAAATGGCTACAATTTCTATGACTAAAAAGGTTATGTTTTGCTTCGTGATAAATATCAGTTAATAAACCTGACCTGTTCGAAGTTGGCTGAGAGTCAAATTAATGTATATTTTTGCATAGTGTAACATATTTGGGGTTTTTAAAAAGCAGAATATTAAAAAAAATATAATATGGATGAAAAATATTTGTTTTTCCATGCAAAAGGAAAAGGGCAGCATGCAAACTGAATATTCAGCTTATATTATCTCACTTCTAACCAGGCTTGGGGGGAAAATCTCATTTAATCAATTTGTCTCTGGCATAAATAACATCTAGCATTGTGGAGTGCTATATAATACAGTGTATGAATATGTGATATTGATTTATTTTGAGAATCTTTGCTTATTGATTTTGCATGCAAGAAATGACATATTGCACTCAGAGGCATCTGTCATACTGCATTACAGAATTTCAAATATTGATTTCCCCCCTCTAAAAGCAAAGATCTACATATACACATTTTCCCTGTATAGTTTTCAGCCAATGGCTGTTATTAATTATATTTTAATCTAATTTATTAAAAGCAGCCTGTACCTCCCATGAAAACAAAATATTTTAGAAAATGTCAAAAAGGCAAATAAGTAGGAAGTGGGGATGTTAACAATGTATTAGTCTTCAGATGGTTATCCTTCATCAGGTGGCAGGCTCGTGTTTTTCTAAGTGAGATTGCATCAAATGGGATCTTATGAAACTTTGAAAGTATGTATTCCAGTTTAAAATTCTTTCTCTGTTAGACATCCTGTCGAGAATGTTCCTGCACATTGTTGATTAAACATGAATGCAGATTACACCCCAAGCACAAAGATCAGAAATATAGGGCACATTTCCACCTATATTTAAGGACTTTTCAATTCTATTCATTTCCATGGAAAAGATTTAAAGCATGTCTTTAATTCTCCTATTAAGAGTTGTTTCCTCCAAAATATTTTCAGGCAGCATATGTAGACCAAGCAGGATTTTTTTTTAAAACCTTCTGGAATTCTGTAGATATTATGACCTACTCCTGAGATAGCTTTGTGGAGCTCTGATCATGCTATGGGGCTTTCCTGGCTCCTCTCCTCACTTATAGCACCCCAGACCCCTTGAAAAGCCACTCTCTAGGGTCAAGGAAATCTGTTGAATGGTGTGCTGGTGGGTCATAGGAGCTGCACTGGGGAATCATTCGGTGAGACTGCCTTCAGTGGCGTCACAAGGTGGGGGCGGGGGGCAGTGCACCCCAGGTTCAATGTCTGGGAAGGTGACAAGAAGGCACCCCGTGGGGTGCTTGCCCTGCTGCCCTGGCCCGGGCAGCCACGAGCAGAGGGTCCTGCCACCGTCCGTACAGCTCTCGGGCATCAAAACATGGGCCAAGTAACACCCAAGTCGTGATTTGGTCTGCCATCTTGCAACAAAAATGGCACCAGGCACTGAAATGTTGACAGAGACTGCCACCCCCACCCAGGGAACTCTCATGCTGAGTTTGGTCAACAATATCACGAGAGGCAACCAAACCTATCCTAAAAAAATAGGCACGCCTAAGTGACGTTTTATCCTGCAACTTGATTCAAAATGGCACCTGGTGTCCAAACAGTGATGAAGTCTTAGGAATGCTTGTGCTGAGTTTGGTGATGATATCTTGAGAGGTGGCTGAACCTATGGAAATAAATGGACAAATGAACTAACAGTTTCCATTTGTGTGTGTGTGTGTGAGAGAGAGAGAGAGGGAGAGAGAGAGAGAGAGCGCAAAAAGGCCCAAACACCTGGGTGCCACTTTGCTGCTGAATGGCATTGAAAGTGGGCAATTTGCAGGAGAAAAGTGGCAGGCGGGCGGAGGAATGCTTTATTATCTATAATGATGATGATCACGGCAGTGCTAATGATAATAAATCTACCAGGCAACGTGCGAGAGTAAAATGGAAGAGAATCCCTTTCTGCAGGCATACAATCTAAGTCAGACGCTAGAGCTGGGATGGGAATAGGGAAGCTCTGGCCCTCCTGTTGTTTTTGGACTACAGCTCTGACCATTGACCCTGGCTGCTGGCCATGCTGGCTGAGACTGATGGGAGTTGAGTCCAGCAGCATCTGGAGTCCCCCAGCAGGAAGGGATGGGACAAGAACAAATTTCTCCTCTCTGCAGTTCATCCCAGCTATCCCCCCCCCCAGCCAGGATTATTATGTATCTCCCACCTTTCCCCCTGATAGATGCAAGACCAAGGGATGCTTGAGGAATTCCATCTTTGTGAATTCAAATATTGACTGTCAACACCTCCTGAACTAATATGCAGATCAGAACTCACCAGCTTTTGCATTTCCCGAATGTTCCAAAGCAGTTCTTATGCATTAAGGAAATACATTCCTTAATGCATTATTTGAGAGGAAATACAATTGCAAATTCATAATTGTGTAAAGGTGAAATTCCAACATAGTGTAATGCTCCAGCAGAACAAGCTCTGCTTGTGTAACAGGACTTCTCCTGTCTGCCCCGGGGGCTCCTGGCAACTCCAGGGACCCAGGTGGTGCTGTGGGTTAAACCACAGAGTATAGGGCTTGCTGATCAGAAGGTCGGCGGTTCGAATCCCTGCAACGGGGTGAGATGCCGTTGCTCGGTCCCAGCTCCTGCCCATCTAGCAGTTTGAAAGCACATCAAAGTGCAAGTAGATAAATAGGGACCGCTCCGGCGGGAAGGTAAACGGCGTTTCTGTGTGCTGCTCTGGTTCGCCAGAAGCAGCTTTCTCATGCTGGCCACATGACCCAGATGCTGTCTGCAGACAAACGCCGGCTCCCTTGGCCTATAGAGCGAGATGAGCGCTGCAACCCCAGTCGGACACGACTGGACCTGATGGTCAGGGGCCCCTTTACAATTACAAATTCATAATTGTGTAAAGGTGAAATTCAACATAGTGTAATGCTCCAGCAGAACAAGCTCTGCTTGTGTAACAGGACTTCTCCTGTCTGCCCCAGGGGCTCCTGGCAACTCTCCCAGCACTTTAACAAACTATAGCTTGCAGAATTATTTGGGGAAACCATGCTGTTTAAAGTAGCATTATAGTGCTTTAAATGTATGGCGCTAATGTACCCCTAGTTTCATTCACACATACCCCACTTAATGCTACACTGAACTCCACCCCGGTCTCTACTTGCTTCTGAAAACAAAATAGAAGGGGGTGACCAAATGGTTCTCTCTGGGCAGGGATTCCATATCATCAACCACCAAGGTCTTTTCTGGGCCTTCACAGATTCCTAAAGGATGGAATTCAATTCACATTATCCCCAGATGTCCTCCATAGACTAGGAGGAATATGGGGAAGAAGCTACATGTTCAGGCATGATCAGCATAAGCCATTTAGGGCAGCATCTTGAATCAGGAAATCAGTAACCTGTTGAGATGAAAAAGTGGGGTGGAATCTAGGCATATATATATATATATATATATATATATATATATATATATATATGTTGTGAAAATGCTTTTTTAAAAAAAACGTTTTGAAAAATATGTTGAATTTGACATAGTTCACCATCGCCATCTAGTGTCACATTTGTATACACTTAAAGCTTTTTATTTGCAGCTGTATAGCTGAGTTCTGGGTTTACTGTTTCTCTGTGCTTCACCTCCACTGAAAGGTAGGCCCAACAGGGGCTTGTGAGTGGGGGGCAAAGCAGCCGTGGCATCCTGCCAGTGGCACAGCAAAAATAGGGATGGGGATCCAGCAAGGTGCGCTGTAACACAAGAGCGCTTCTTCAGATAGCAATAATGTGCTATCTGAAGAAGCAGGAGCAGGTGACACTGTGGTCTAAACCACTGAGCCCTCTTGGGCTTGCTGATCAGAAGGCTGGCGGTTTGAATCTGCTTGACGGGGTAAGCTCCTGTTGCCCTGTCCCAGCTCCTGCCCCACCTAGCAGTTTGAAAGCACGCCATTGCAAGTAGATAAATAGGTACCACTGTGATGGGAAGGTAAATGGTGTCTCCCTGTGCTCTGGTTTCCGCCACGGTGTTCTGTTGCGCCAAAACCACTTTAGTCATGCTGGCCACGTGACCTGGAAAGCTGTCTGTGGACAAATGCCGACTCCCTCAGCCTGGAAGCGAGATGAATGCCACACCCCATAGTCGCCTTTGACTGGACTTAACCGCCCAAGGGTCCTTTGCCTTTACCTAATGTGGTAACATGGAGAAAACACAGCAGAACAACTAATAATGCAGAATGGTGTATATACCATCCATCCCCTATGCACTAATGCATCAGTGACGTGTTGCAGAATACACTTGCCAAAAGACACCAGCCCAGAGAATCCCTTTCATATCCTGCTCTCATTTTCTTTTATTTCAACAAAATGGGTCTGCTGATTGTCTTAAACATGAGCTATTTCAAACAGCTATTAGCAGACCTTTTGATACTGTTGTGATTCTGCACTGTAATTCAAATTATGTAAGAGAGAGTCGTTGAGGTGCTCTCCTCTTTCAAGTGCATCGAAATACCTCATCTGTAAGTATTGAAAAAGAGAGGTGGTTGTTCCATTCTCATAAATATTTCAGCATATGAGGCGATTTCATTATGTATATAGAAGTCAACAATTTGACTGAAGCCTTCAGCTATCTAAATCTGAAAGCATCAACATTTCTTTCTGATTAAAATCGGGTCCAGCACAGCATAGTGTAGATGTGAGGGGTGAAATAGGAGGGCTAAGGTTTTAACTAATTTTGTGCCAAGCTTGTAGCATTGCAAGAAGGACTGCCTTTGTTTTGATCTTTAAGGTGTGTCAGAGTTGTTCCCCTTCCAGTGGTGATTGTGAAATGGAAATCTGGAGCTGAGGCTGATGAGAGTCGTAATCCAAAATATCAGGGTGATGAAGGGTCCCTCACACTTGTTCCACGACTGAGATGCAGAACATTAGAACTCCCAAACCAAGAAAGCAGGAATAATATATTCCAGAGGAAAGTTGTATTTGGTATATGCAGGCGTGATAAAATATTTGGAGGTGAGGAGAAAGGAAAAGAAGTATAGGCAAGGGAGCACATCACTCAGCACTGCTTTCTCGCTTCTTCTCTTCAGCTCCATTTCCCCCTCGGTGTATTCAGACCGGATGGGTAAGTGGAGGAGAAGCAACCCCATATAAGCAAGCAGAGAGTCTCTCCCCACCTCCCACCAAGTAGACTTTTTAATGGTCTGCCTGCTGCTCATGTATGCTAGAAGGCAGGTGGGAAATGGGAAGGGCTTCTGGTTCAGCTAATAAGCATCAAATGTTGTCCTTCCCCTGTTTCAAGACTGTTGGATTGCTTATAGTATCAAGGGAAGCCTGCTTTGTAAAGATCAGACTGGTTTCAACTCTCTGGTTCCATTAGCGGAAGCCATCTCAAGGACTCCCCCAAGTCCTATCTGGAGGGTCAGGAGAATCATAGAATCATAGAGATGGAAAAGACCACAAGGGCCATCCAGTCCAACCCCTGCCAAGCAGGAAACACCATCAAAGCATTCTTGACATATGCCTGTCAAGCCTCTGCTTAAAGCCTCCAAAGAAGGAAACTCCACCACACTCCTTGGTAGCAAATTCCACTGCCGAACAGCTCTTACTGTCAGGAAGTTCTTCCTAATGTTTAGGTGGAATCTTCTTTCTTGTAGTTTGAATCCATTGCTTCGTGTCCGCTTCTCTGGAGCAGCAGAAAACAATCTTTCTCCCTCCTCTATATGACATCCTTTTGTATATTTGAACATGGCCATCATATCACCCCTTAACCTTCTCTTCTCCAGGCTAAACATACCCAGCTCCCTAAGCCGTTCCTCATAAGGCATTGTTTCCAGGCCTTTGATCATTTTGGTTGCCCTCCTCTGGACACGTTTCAGCTTGTCAGTATCCTTCTTGAACTGTGGTGCCCAGAACTGGACACAGTACTCCAGGTGAGGTCTGACCAGAGCAGAATACAGTGGTACTATTACTTCCCTTGATCTAGATGCTATACTCCTATTGATGCAGCCCAGAATTGCATTGGCTTTTTTAGCTGCTGCATCACACTGTTGACTCATGTCAAGTTTGTGGTCTACCAAGACTCCTAGATCCTTTTTACATGTACTGTTCTCAAGCCAGGTGCCTTCCATCCTGTATTTGTGCCTTTCATTTTATTTTATTTTTGCCCAAGTGTAGTACTTTACATTTCTCCTTGTTAAAATTCATCTTGTTTGCTTTGGCCCAGTTGTCTAATCTGTTAAGGTCATTTTGAAGTGCGATCCTGTCCTCTGGGGTATTAGCCACCCCTCCCAATTTGGTGTCATCTGCAAACTTGCTCAGGATGCCCTCAAGCCCATCATCCAAGTCATTGATAAAGATGTTGAATAAGACTGGGCCCAAGACAGAACCCTGTAGCACAGAATTTCCAGAGCAGCAGCAAAGGAAGGTGAGTCTGTTCCATTGGGTAAGCAGAAGAGCTTGCACAGAAGGACCAGTCTCCTTAAGACGACTTTGAATTCCACCCTTAACAAATTGTATGAAAGTAAGTTTTACAGCCCTTTCTCTTAACTCTTTCATGGTTCCTCCCACAAAGCACAACATAATCAGAATGCATCTAGTGGCTCTCCCACACAGTTTCATCCCTTCTGTTTCCAAATATATATACTGTATAAAAAATAACCAAAGCATTACACACTAGAACCGTGCCTCTTATTTTAGGGGGGAAAGACCATTCATTGAGTGGGTGAGGGTGAGATGCACTCCCCCTGAAACATCTTGTGTGAATGAGAGACTTTGGAGGCATCGCCACACAATCTGAACCTCATCTAGTCAGTTGTTCAGGGAGTTAGGATTGCTTTGTCCATCCTTCAACTCTTTAACCTTCGTTTTGTTTAGGCTTGGGATGGAGTCTTCTAGTACCACCGGATAAAGATCTGCTCCACAACTTTTGCTTTTCTCAATAGTTTGTTAGCTGTTTCTACTGCTGGTTCTATTTTGATTACATTGGGAATATCTATGAAGCAATGCGATCAAAATCCCTGTTCTCGATCAATTTCTAGAATTCCTCTGCAACAAACCAAGGGTCATTATCTAAATACACACTGTCTGGTATTCTATAGTGCTCAACATGTGCTTTTATCTTACGTACTGTCTGAGATATCACATCTATACGCTACAAATCCGAGAGGTAATCTACAATTATCACATATTTCTTGTCTGCCTAGTAACTCAGTGATGGGCAACCTTTTGAGCTTGGTGTGTCAAAATTCGCCAAAAAACCGAGCATAACTCTGGTAGTGTGTCACTTCGAGAAAAAAACCCATAATTTCACGATATTTATAGTTTAAATAACAAAAAATGTATAATTGTAATATATAACTGTATTTAATAAACCAAAAACTAATTATTTAACCAAACCAAACCAAAAAACCCTTATTTATCACAAAGTGCCCAGAGTTGCTGAGCTTTTTGGGGGGAGCTGCTGACCAAAGTTTTTGAGGTTTTTTTTGGGGGGTGCAAAAGTTGCTTTGCTTGGGGGGGGGGATGCCCCAAAGCTGAGGTGCTTTTTTTTGAGGGAAAGAGAACAGAAATAAATGATGAATAATACCTTCGCTGGAACTAACACGCAGCACCGACATAGTCTGCCAAAGCGCCAAAAAAACCCAGCACAGAACGGGTTAAAAAACGAACGCTGTTACGCCCAATCATAGTCTGCCAAAGCACCAGAAAAAACCAGCACAGGATGGGTTAAAAAACCAATCTCTGGCTACCAGCAACAGCGGAGACAAGCTGTAGCGTGAGGAGGAGCGGAAGAACAAATGGGGGGAAAACAACAACAACAGCGCGAATGGGCTGATGGGGCGCATGCCAGCAATGAGGGCTCTGCGTGTCACGTCTGACATGCGTGTCATAGGTTCGCCATCACTCGCCTAGTTACACTTACTTTTGCCCTAGGTATCTCTGGAATGTCATTTGGTGGTCTTCCTAGGACTTGTGAATAATTTCACAGTTATTTGTGAATGTCTTCATTTGCTCATCCATTTGCAGCCAGTAGACTGTCTTCCTGGCCCATCATAGATGTTCTTCCGTTCCCAGATTTGATGAATGCACTTTGTGAATGGTTTTTCCCCCTCCCAAAGAACTTTTAGCATCACTGCTCTTTTCCCTTGGAATAAGATTCCATTCTGTACAAACAGCTCATCTTGTATCTGGAAGAATGTTGCTGTCTATTTTGCTGCGTGGTCTTTTGCTTCTGGCAAGTGCTGTAATATCATGAGTTTCAGTCTCTAGAGCATATTGTCTACCTCTGTTTGCTTCTGAATCCCACCAGACTGGTGAATGTGCAGTATTATCTCTACTGAAGCATCAATAAGCCAGCATCCATTCTCTGCCAGTAGGCATTTACCTCTACTCTTAAAGCATCTTTACCTAACTTAGCAGAAGGAATGGATCTGAGGGAGCAATCACAGCCAGCAATCTCTTCCATCCATCTGTGAACAAAAAGGGCAGAATTAAAGGATCGGTTACAACATATTTCCCTTCAATTATAGTGGCTAGGAAAGGGAAGGTCTTTGAGCACTGGAAT
The DNA here is from genome assembly GCF_965207765.1 of Zootoca vivipara. Lineage (NCBI taxonomy): Eukaryota > Metazoa > Chordata > Lepidosauria > Squamata > Lacertidae > Zootoca > Zootoca vivipara. The sequence continues at coordinate 8,168,768 of NC_142591.1, forward strand.
CGGAATGCTCATGCCAATTTTTTAAACATGAATCAGATTTAACACAGTTTTCAACAGGTTTATATTCTCTGGCAAGCTTATACCCAAGATGAAACCCTAGATGTCTGCCCTCATGCTGTGTTATGGGCTCTTATGAGCATAATGCACAGAAACAATAATCTTTAAGGAAGAGGGGAAACAAAGGCAAATTACAAAGGGCAGAGGCTATTTTCAGCTATTCTGATCCTGCAGCTGCCTGCAGGGATCTGAGTTTGTTTCTAGCTGCTTAGGAAGCTGGAGAGATTTGCTCGCACAATATTTTTCTCCTTACACCTCAGAGCTGCACATCTGCTGGAGTTGGGATGGGGGGGGGAAGCAGATGTAATATTCTCTTTGAACTTCCTCTATGTTCCATTGCCCGCTGTGATCCATAATTAACACCCAAACTGTGTTAACTCCTTGGCACCGGAGATTCAGCTATGTCAATTGCCCAGAATGGAATGGACAATGCACAGAGGAAGAGGGTGGGGATTTCCTACCTCAACTCATGCAGTTATGCAGAGTTTTGCTTCTGAATCCCAAAGTGAGGCCATCTTTACATTTCTCCCTCAGCTGCCCTGCATCTCTCTGTGCCCTAGCTCCCCACCTCAGGTTCTTTGCCTCTTTGCCCAGTACAGTCGTACCTTGTTTTTCGAACAGGCCTAGTTCTTGACGTTTTGGCTCCTGAACGATCCAAAACCCAGAAGTGACTGTTCCGGTTTTCAAACGTTCTTTTGGAAGCTGAATGTCCAACAGGGCTCCCGCAGCTTCCGATTGGCTGCAGGAGCTTCCTGCAGCCAATCAGAAGCTGCAATTTGGAAGTCGAACACTTTGGAGTCGAATGAGTTCCAATTCAGCAACTTCTCTTTCCAGTCTGTTTCTGAAGATTTTCTGTAATAAAACAGCTGCTTTGAGATCTTGTATAGAATGTCCTGGGAGATTGAAGTGTTCTCCTACTGGTTTCTCTGTCTTGTGGTTCCTGATGTCAGATTTATGTCCATTTATCCTTTGGCGTAGGGTTTGGCCTGTTTGTCCAATATAGAGAGCTGTTTTATTTTTCTGTTTTATTACAGAAAAATTTCAGGAACAGACTGGAAAGAGAAGTTTCTGAATTGGAACTCATTACCAAGCTTAAAACCATGGAGCCACCTGGGATGAACAAAGACATAGGATTCTTATCTCATTATGCATGATCAAGCTTTCTTTAGCGCCTCAGCCCTTGCTTTTCCCCCGCAGGACCAAATGCAGTCATCAGCAGTCGTTAACAGCCATCTACAGGTTTACCACTCCCATCAGCCCACCACCCATTCCCACCCACCCCCACCACCCTCTGTATATACATATGGGTCTGACTCTTCTGTTTCAAGTGTATCTGAAGAAGTTTGCATGCACACGAAAGCTCATACCAAAATAAAAACTTAGTTGGTCTTTAAGGTGCTACTGAAGGAATTTTTTTTATTCAGGTTTCAAGATAGCCTTGAAGATGGAGAAACTTAGATGCAGGGTACCCAGAGCTACTTATTGTTTGAAAGACATAAAAAGAAGGACTTAAATGTACCCATAACATGATGGACATCACAACCATCTGTAATTATAACAACACCTACATGTGTCCAGATTTGGAGTATGGAGCATAAAGGATTTCCTACATATATTTCTATACCTTTATTATTTACATATAATGAAACATATGAACATGACCTTTGATCAGCGCAAGCCTAAATTGTCTCATGATGTTCAAAGTGGTAGATAACAGCTAATCTACCACTTTGAACATCTATGCTATTGAAAAAACAGTAAGATTGAAATACTCAGTAAGGGTATTTGGCTGTCAGGGAAATTATTCTCCATTTAAGTTGATGATTTGAATGGTGATTTTCTGTTTATGCCCAGGGTGAGCATTTTGCAAAATATTTCTTGTATTTATCTGTTTGTATCTGAAACATTTAGTTCTTTTTAAAATTTATAATGAGTTACAGAAAATTATATTGTAAACCCCTAAAATAAATAGGGATGCAAGGGGGGTGGGGTTCACTTTGCATTTAAAGATGCATCTAGTAGCTATTTTGCACTTTCTGAAACAATACGAGAACCAAAACACAAATGCCTTTTAAAATTCACACTTCTCTGAATTTTGCTGTGCCATTCTCCAGCCAGGTAATATGCACAAAAGTGCATACATTGGGATAAAGCATCCATAAAAATGTATATATTGTGAAAAAAATAGAAAATGCATTATTTTGGGGGAAATAGCTAGGAAAAAATGTTTATATTAGGCAAAGTTGCGTACAAAACATGTGTATATCGGGTGGGGAAAATGCACTAAAATGCTGAATAGTTTTTATGAGGACTTTTTATCTTTTAAAGAATTGCAAACCTGTGTGAAAATGTGAAGAACTGAACTTAAGATTGGAAAAATGAGAACCGGAGAGAAACCAGAACTGATAGATTCATCCATCCCTAACAATCAGCACAGTAAAAGATCATCTCAGTGCATTTGAGGAATAAAATGGGTTAAAGAGCTATATTAGTTGCAAATAAAACCCACGTGTTACTGCAAACATTTTTAGTTCTTTACTTAAACATGCTGTCTAAACAGTCTTCATAAAATGGTTGGTAGGCTGCACAACCAGAGCACATATTCTAGTCAAATTTGCCCACTTTGCAGGGGTGGAGAATCTTCCCCTAGGTCTTGTACACCACTCCACTCCCCCCCCCCCACCAAATAACCTTAATGTCACAATAGCTGAAGCCTCTGTAAACATAAATGACTATAAGGAATCACTTGATAATACAGGATAAGTGAATATCTCGCAAGGGAATTGGTGCTGTTATACTTCATTGTTGAGATACAGGAGCTCTTTCTGGTAGTAATACAAAAGAGATCTAAGGTTACTTGTCACGTGCTTAGTAACAAGGAAATAGTGTTGAAGCAATGATTCTTCAACATCAACTTTGTTGGACTGTTCATGTTGTGAGGATGCCTGATTATCGTCTTCCAAAGCAACTGCTCTATTCCAAACTTAAAAATGGAATGTGTAATGCTGGTGGTCAACAAAAGAGGTTTAAAGACAAAGGCAAATCAAGGCAAATCTAAAAAATAAAAATAAAAGTAGTATAAAGACCGACAACTGGGAAACACTGGCCTGTGAGCACTCCAGTTGGAGAACAGCTTTTACCAAAGGTGTCATGGACTTTGAAGATGCTCGAACTCAGGACAAAAGGGAGAAATGTGCTAAGAGGAAGACATGCTTGGCAAGCCCACACCGTGATCAACTTCCACCCGGAAACCAATGTCCCCACTGTGGAAGGGTGTGTGGTTCCAGAATTGGCCTCACAGTCACTTACGGACTCACTGTTAAAACCGTGTTCATGGAAGACAATCTTACTTTGATGGCCATAGAAGAAGAATCAGGGAAATAGAGACAAAATATGGGAGAAGTGTATGCATGAGAAGGAGATGCCTAAACAGATGGAAGGGAGCTCTGGGTGATACAAGTCCCATGATGTAAATCACAACAGACTGAATGGCTTAGTAGTATTCCACCGGTCATGATTAAGGAAAGAGGAAATGGGTGGGTATAAGGGGCGGAATGGGAGATGAGATCCATTAGAAGCCGCAGGATAGATGATGCCATTCTGTCACAGGGAGTATTTGTGAAAACCTGGCTAAAGGTCGGTGGAACATCAGTTTTGATGCCTTATGACCGACCTCTAAGCGAACAATGGCTAGTTGTATCAGAAAGATAAAATGAAAACTTGAATCACATAGATGTTTCTGTCAAGGCAAGGATTGGATCACACATATTTGTAACTTATTTGATGTCTCACCACTTGATTGCTCGGCATTTGATGACTTGCAGATACTTCTTCTGTCTTCTTCTTTGGCGATCACTCATAGCCAAGTAAGATTGTCTTCCATAAACACGGTTTTAAGAATGAGTCCGTAAGTGACGGTGGAGGTCAATTCTGGATCCACACGTCCTTCCACAGTGGGGACATTGGTTTCCGGGTGGGAGTTGAGCACGGTGTGGATTTGCCAAGCGTGCCTTCCTCTTAGCATGTTTCACCCTTGCGCCCTGAGTTTGCGCGTCTTCAAAGCCCATTACACCTTTGGTAAAGGCTGTTCTCCAATTGGAGCACTCACAGGCAAGTGTTTCCCAGTTGTTGATGTTTATACTACATTTTTTTTTAGATTTGCCTTGAGACAGTCTTTAAGCCTTTTTTGTTGACCACCAGCATTACACTTTCCAGTTAAAAGTTTGGAATAGAGTAGTTGCTTTAGAAGACGATAATACATACAGGAACTGAATCCATTTGAAAGCCGTTTTGTTTGGGATCCTTTCTTTCTTCTGTGGTGGAATCCAAAGGGCAGAAGTAGTGTTCCCAGGCAGCTTCCCATCCAGGCCTTGACTTGATCCTTTTTGTGAAGCACATATTCAGAGGGTATTCAAAGCATGCTAACCCTAATAAGATCACAGATGCACCTAAAAAGTGGCAGTGTGTTCCTTTCCCCAATGCAAACTGCTTAATCATTAGAGGCATCCAGTAGCCTGTCAATCAAGGACACAATGCACAGGGCGTGGGTCTTGACTTGAGCAAGAGTCATGGACACCTGTGGAAGTTGCACGATGCAGAAGTGTTCCTAGTGGACTGCTCTTCAAGTCAACCTATCTTGATTCATTTGCAACTGTATTGCATAAGACTTGCTCTTCAAGTCAACCTATCTTGATTCATTTGCAACCGTATTGCATAAGACACAACAACTACAAGGTTATTTCCTTTTCTGAGCTGAGATCAATTTAGTACCTTGCCCCACAGTTGCCTGTGCTTGATCAGCACCTGTTTCAGAAAACCATTGATTGCTAAGGATGCCTTTTAAGGATGAAAAAAATGTTCTCTTCAAACGCACTTTGCATTGATCAGAAGAAAGAATTTTTTTTACCGCTCTTCACAGTGCATAGTGAAAAAGCCATTAATAAAGATTAGGGACAGTGGTGTGTCACAGTGGGTCAGACTCTAAGTTGAATTAATATAGGCTAATCTATGCTTTAGTTTAGAAGAAATGAACAGAATGTGCTGCTGGATTAGTGGTAGCATGCATGCATCCAGTGTCGTTAACAAAATCTCCCAAGTTCAATACACTATATCCAGTCCCTTGCTACGGTTGGGGTACAGACTCTGACCAGGTGATGAGCCACAATTGTCAAACTTTCTATTGGAAGGGCTACCCCGCACTAATTTCCCTCCATCAGTAGAACTGATTTCTGAATATATGTATTTTGTGAGAGAAAGCTGATGCAAAACCCACAATTCTTAGTTTGTTGTTGTTGTTGCTTAGTTGTTTAGTCATGTCCGACTCTTCATGACCCCATGGACCAGAGCACACAAGGCACTCCTGTCTTCCACTGCCTCCCGCAGTTTGATCAGGCTCATGTTGGTAGCTTCAAGAACACTGTCCAACCATCTTGTACTCTGTCATCCCCTTCTCATTGTGCCCTCAATCTTTCCCAGCATCAGGGTCTTTTCCAGGGAGTCTTCTCTTCTCATGAGGTGGCCAAAGTATTGGAGCCTCAGCTTCACGATCTGTCCTTCCAGTGAGCACTCAGGGCTGATTTCCTTAAGAATGGAGAGGTTTGATCTTCTTGCAGTCCATAGGACTCTCAAGAGTCTCCTCCAGCACCATAATTCAAAAGCACCAATCCTTAGTTAGAATCCCATAAAAGAAGGACTATGAATGGAGAATACCTTTTTCTTTCTTTTTTTAGAAACCTTCCCTGATTTTGCTTTCTTTGAAAATCCAGATTCTATTTTTCTTTACCATTTCCCCATCTATAATTACATGTGCTGGAATTCTCTTCCCACAAGCCAATGCACAATTTCACTCTTTGCCAGCATTTTTGCCAATTAAAGATGAAAAGAGCTTCTTATGTGCTTAAGCTTCATTCATTTCCAGGCATTTCATTAGAAAGGCCTCTAAACCACCATCCCACTTCTCCTGCAGGATCATCTACAGGCTGTGACCAGAGCCACACGGCCCAGTGAAAACATAGTACCAACATGAGCTGGATTGTCCATCAATCCATACAAAGAACCTCAAACATTCATTTCCTTTATATCCAATGAGAAGAACCTCTTAGCTGTGCAGAAAGTTTGGGGACAATAATACATTCCGAATAAAAACATGTCCCTGACTCTATCGAGGGTGATCTTGTGTGGAAGCAAGGCTCCATGTGCATATCCAATATAGATGCAAATGTGCATAGGAATCCTAGTCCACAGCTGTATTGTGGTGCTCATGTGCTCTCTACTGAATTGCCTAGATACATCTCTTGGAAATGGATGAGCAACCTCTTAACTGTTGTATGTGACTACAGCCGGATGAATGCCATGGATAAAGTAAAGGTAAAGGGACCCCTGACCATTAGGTCCAGTCGTGACCGACTCTGGGGTTGTGGCACTCATCTCGTGTTATTGGCCAAGGGAGCCGGCATACAGCTTCCAGGTCATGTGGCCAGCATGACAAAGCCGCATCTGGTGAACCAGAGCAGCACACGGAAAGGCCATTTACCTTCCCGCCAGAGTGGTACCTATTTATCTACTTGCACTTTGACGTGCTTTCAAACTGCTAGGTTGGCAGGAGCTGGGACTGAGCAACAGGAGCTCACCCCGTCATGGGTATTCGAACCACCAACCTTCTGATCGGCAAGCCCTAGGCTCTGTGGTTTAACCCACAGCGCCACCCGCGTCCTGAAATATGGATATGCCATGGATAGTTGGCCCCAATTTTCCATAAACAATTATATATTAACTAAGTTTTATAATTACAACAAATACTGCGCTTGAAGCATGGCACATGAAAGGGTAATATATTCTGATGCTCTTTTTAAAGGAAAATACTTCTTCCCAGAAAATTAGATGTGAAGTTGGAGTTGTGTGGATGCTTCACCAGCTAGCACCTATGTTGTTGTTGTTTAGTCGTTTAGTCGTGTCCGACTCTTCGTGACCCCATGGACCAGAGCACGCCAGGCACTCCTGTCTTCCACTGCCTCCCGCAGTTTGGTCAAACTCATGTTCGTAGCCCAGAAAGAGCAGCTGCAGAGAGTTTGGAAGGAAGAGGGGTAAAGGAGATTAGCATTTCTCTCTCCTTCCTCTGCTTGGTGCAAAAGTACTCTAAACCAGAATGACTTGAAGGATATGGTTACACAATGTACTTTGCCAGGCATTGCATTTCTGTGCATGCCACTGATATTTAAAGAAGCTGACAGATTGTTCCTCGCATTTTTAGAGCATTAAAATAAGGCCCCTCTTTCCACCCTCTCCAGAGACAACTGTGGAACATCTGTCAATTGTGCTCCCCCCTGTTTGAACGGGATAATAAAGTGCAGCATTGGCAATGAGTTGATCAATCACCTATACAAATCTATACAACTTCTGTTTGGAACTGGCAGGTCATTCCATAGGAATTACAGGCCATCAGTCAGTCACCTGTGGTATTCCGCGTTTCTCTGCCTGTGATCTTAATGAGAGAGGCAGCACCATAATTCTCTTGGCACTATCCATTGCTCAAGGCGTAAGGAAACTGTCATGGCCGCATGGCTGGCAAAATGAAACACATAAGTAACCCATTTCCTTTTTCTTGGACAGATAAATTGTACAGCAGAAAAGAGAGGTGGGAATGGCAGTCATTACCCAGGGACTTTTCATTGGAAGTTCAATGACTATTACTTTGGACTGCAAGTTGACACACAAGTTTGGGCATCAGTGAAGCTAAGTTAAGATTTATTTTATTTTATTTTATTTAAAAAACCTGTTGATTTCAAAGAGGACATTTGTTTAACGAATATGTTCTTGTCTCCCTTCCAGGACTACTTCCTGAAAGTGATCTCTACTGGACTTCCTTTAATTGTGGGATCCAGCTGTATCTGAATGATTTTGTCCCTAAAGTGTCTAACAATAATTTCTATGGCCCAGTTTGGTGATGCAAAAGTGAGTTATCCAGAATAACAATATCAGTGACAGCCTTCCATCTGTGAAGCCTAGGGTTTTGCAAGCAATCAGTACTAAGCTGTGAGGGTGGTTTTCATTAAGCCATATGCAGAGTATATAGCTGTTGAACAACTCTCCGCAATCCATACAGTTTTACCGTTTATTTGATTTAAATAAAGAAAAGTGATTGGGTGGGGTTTTTTTTTTTAACCCCATTACTACAAACTGTGTTTGCTAGAATCCACATTGCCCCAAAGCAGAACATGAGATGCAGTAAATGAATTGCACATATATTTCTCATTTTTTGCTAATATGTTTAAGTTGAAGCATTAGTGAATGCAATCGCATTATTCTTTGGGAAGCTATGTCTCCAATCTAACTGTGTGCACAGAGTCCTTTAAAATGTGTCAGTCATCTGGATCGCCCTCCCAAAGAGCTGATTGGTGCTGGTGATGCTTTTTCAGACGTGTCCATATGGGGAGCCCCAGCAGCTACATTAGGGAGAGGAACCACGTACAGTTCTCTATGGAACTGTGAACATGACCCATTAGAGATAAGGCTAGATGGATTTTATCCCATTACATTCTGTTTCTTAAGTCTTCTGTGGCTTACCTGTGCTTGGTGTTCCGCTCTGCCTGCCTTCCAATTCTCCATAGAGGATTTCTCTAATTAATTTCAGAAATGGCCTATGTGCAGTTTGCTCTTGCCACAGCTGTTCCATTCATTCACAGGATTTGGCTTTTCCCCCTCTTTTTTCTTTGCCTCTGCTAAGCTATGCACACAAGCAGTTGTGTGCAGTGAAGCCATGCAATGTTTGTTTTCTGCATGTGATCTCACACATCATCACATCAACATCCCCTCGCTTTAGTTCATGTACAATGTTCATGGGTACGAGCATGGAGTTTATAGCAGCTTTACTGTCTTTACATGCTCAGGTCCACCCAAACTGCTTCTTGCCAATCAGCAATGGATATACAAATCCTCTCTCTGGCAGAATTGTTTATTTCATCCATACTTGCCACCCTCATTTTAGACTTAGGCTGCATACTCATGACAAATTATTCTAGAATTAATGGAGATTGAGAGTGTGTGTGTGTGTGTGTGTGTGTGTGTGTGTGTGTGTGTGTTTCTATGTACAGTAGTCCACACACAATCTAGAGCTATTGCATTTTTTCTGTTCCTTATAAGTGCTTATTGAAAAACTGGTCTCATTTGAAAGCTAAATTCTCATTGCAGATTGGTTCTGCAGCACCCTTCAGAGTGTTCACAGGAAAAGGGATGAAAATAGGTGCAAGCATTCCCAACAATGGGGGTGTATCCACAAGGACCAGATGACATTGTGGGTGGGTGTATATCAAGATCACGGTTACAGCTTCCTTCATTCACTTGGGGAATGTGCAGAGAGGATAAGATATAGATAGCATCATCAAAGGAGTGGGTTTTCAAATGCATATCAAGTAACCATACCCCATGCTTGTGGACAGCAGACTCTAAATAGAATAGCATGTACACAGGGAGGAGGATGTGAACTGCATTCCAGGTTACCAATTTTTAGTCCCCCAAACCGGGAACCTGAAATTTGTATATCATGACAACCATTTGCTAGTTATGCCACATTATGTACCTAAGTCTCTGGAGCACAAGCCTGCTGCATGAAACTGAATATTGGATTTGGGCTGTGAAATGCCTGCTATGGGGCTGCAAGATGGCCAACGTTTACTGCAAATTGAAGTGAATTTTGTCTGGATGATTTGTGGTTGGAAATTCAAATTAGCCTCAGGCACATCCCCACAATTACCTGCTGTTTTCACTGAATGGCTGTTAAAAACCAAAGTGGGGTAGGGGGTTTTTTTGCCTCTTTTTACAGGGTTTGCTCAGAATCTGCCTTGGTATCTGCTACTCAAAAAGATTAGGCTATCATTCCATTTAGGTCTGGATTTCCCCCTCTTGCTTAGCTTTGGTGTGCATCTGATTGGCTACTGACTAGAACTCTGCCTTCTTGCAATGAATGGATTTCCCCTTCCCTTGCTTGATATTGCCTACCAGTCTTGGATCCTATTGTCACTACTTCTGTGATGTTCACACTCCTCTTTCAGAGATGTCTACTTTGCCTTGGTCATGTACACAGCATGGAAGATGGCAAGATCCCCAAGGGTGTGCTCTGTGGGCAGCTGGCTTCAGGCACCAGGCCCGTTGGCAGAGCAACTCTGCATAACAAAGACATGACATGAAGGTTGACAACATCAGCCCCACTGTGTGGAAATCCCTTGCAGATGACTGCAATGCCTGGAGGCAGGCAGGCAGGTTGAAGATCCACAGCAGTGACCAGAGGAGGAATGGCTGCTAGGAGGAGTGCAGAGAGAAGCAATGCCATGGTGCATCTGCAGCAGCCACAACAAGACACCTTCATCTGCCACAGCTGCATCAAAACATGTCTCTCCTGTATCAGTTCCTACAGCCACAGCAGGCACTGTAACTCTCCAATGACTTCCCCCTCAAAGGTGCAATCCTACATTTTCTCCTGGGACAGACAGATGCCAACCAAAGGTGATCTTAAGGAAAGGATGGGACACCTTTTTCTGCCACATTCCACTGAGGGTGATTTTGGGGGGTGGCACCTTTCAGCACTTGATTGTGGCCAAATGTGACCCTCAAAGCCTTTATCAGGCCCTAATAACTTCCCCACAGGCCATACTGACTTCCTGGGAGTTTACCATAGTGAGGACCTCACTTGGAAAATCAACATAACTCAGGTGGTCAGAAAGGCCCAACAGAGACTCCCTTTCCTCAGGGTCTTGCGAAAGAATAATGTTAAGCAGGCATCCCCAGACTTCGGCCCTCCAAATGTTTTGGACTACAATTCCCATCTTCCCCGACCACTGGGCCTGTTAGCTAGGGATCATGGGAGTTGTAGGCCAAAACATCTGGAGGGCCGCAGTTTGGGGATGCCTGATGTTGAGCAACAACTGATGAACTCCTTTTACCTGTCCACAATAGAAAGTGTCCTTTCATATTGTATCACAGTGTGGTACGCTGGCCTGACAGCCACGGACAGAAAGTCCCTACAGAGGGTGGTCAATACAGCACATGATATCATGGGCCCGCTAGATGACAGGGATGACTCACACGCCGGCCACCACCTCTTTAATCTTCTACTCTTGGGCTGGAGATATAGAAGTATAATCAGCTGTACCAACAGGCTAAAAAATAGCTTCTATCCGTGGGCTGTTAGGCTGTTGAACGAAAAATAGCATAGTGAAATTGACTTGCGAGGTGATGTGTTAGAATCATAGAATCATAGAATCATAGAGTTGGAAGAGACCACAAGGGCCATCCAGTCTAACCCCCTGCCAAGCAGGAAACACCATCAAAGCATTCCTGACAGATGGCTGTCAAGCCTCTGCTTAAAGACCTCCAAAGAAGGAGACTCCACCACACTCATTGGCAGCAAATTCCACTGCCGAACAGCTCTTACTGTCAGGAAGTTCTTCCTAATGTTTAGGTGGAATTTTCTTTCTTGTAGTTTGAATCCGTTGCTCCGTGTCCGCTTCTCTGGAGCAGCAGAAAACAACCGTTCTCCCTCCTCTATATGACATCCTTTTATATATTTGAACATGGTTATCATATCACCCCTTAACCTTCTCTTCTCCAGGCTAAACATACCCAGCTCCCTAAGCCGTTCCTCATAAGGCATCGTTTCCAGGCCTTTGACCATTTTGGTTGCCCTCTTCTGGACACGTTCCAGCTTATCAGTATCCTTCTTGAACTGTGGTGCCCAGAACTGGACACAATACTCCAGGTGAGGTCTGACCAGAGCAGAATACAGTGGTACTATTACTTCCCATGGTGTTGTTTGACAAGAGATTGAGTGTTTGGGGAGAGAGAGGGATGCTCGTTTAATTTCATTGTACACAGGTTGTACAATGACAATAAAGATATTATTATTATTATTATTATTATTATTATTATTATTATTATTATTATACTGTCCTTGCTTGACATCTCAAGTGTCTTTGTTTCGCCAGAATGCCTCCTTCACCTCTGATGATGCCTCTTGCTTGCCTGGGTGGAGGATAGATCAATGTGTACATTTATGTGTGTAGAAACCAGCCTACAGTGCAAATGTAATATACAGTGGTGCCTCGCTTAACGAATGCACTGCTTAACGAAATTTCCACTTAACGAAAGGATTTTTCGAGTGGAGGTTGCCTCGCTAGACGAATTTGTTTTATGAAAAAATTGTTTAGCGAATCGCGGTTTCCCATAGGAATGCATTGAAATTCAATTAATGTGTTCCTATGGGCAAAAAAAACTCCCCCCAAAAAATCAATGCATTCCTATGGGATTCGCTAGACGAATTTTTCGTTATAAGAAAAGACCCGTGGAACGAATTAAATTCGTCTAGCGAGGCACCACTGTATGGGTCTGCAATCCAAGGGAGGAATTGCTCCAGACTGGGTGGATCTTGTGGGAATTCAGCTGATAATAGATCACCAATTTTTGGGTGATTTCCTCCTCTCTCTGAAACCACACATGACACAGCCCTCAGTGTTCTGGAGCCCCCAACCTTCTAGAGACAGTTTTTGAGGGGTCTTCAGAGGACAGCAAGATAACTGGTTGTGTGAGTTGCCTCCTGCTCATACATACATTGGATACAACCCAGTATATTTTGAAGGCCAAGTCACAATTGTTGTTCTTCCATCCCTCCATGACTCTGTGGTAACTGTTTGGATAAAGATTTCCTAAATTTGTGACACTTGCCAGCTATCTCAAATATGTGATTTGTTCTCCAGGAACTAAGTTGACAGACTTTTCTACCATTGATGCTTCTGATCATTGTAGAGTGTTAATGGTTCACCTCAGAGACTGAAATAACTTTCCATGTCTCAATTTCTCTTTCTGTTTCGGGGCTTTGTTTGCTCCCCCTGCCCCCCCCCCCCCGGCCAATGCCTTGTTTTTTGGGAGGTAGGTGGGATATGATAGAGAAGCAATTGTTTTCGTCTCCAATTAGTCCAGCCTTTGCTATGGCTGTAAACTTTATGCTAACTGCTCTTTGCAGCCTAGTGAAACAAAGCTAGACTTATATATCTCCTAAAGATTTCTTGGAAAATGAGTAATACGAATTTTTCTGAAACTAAAAAACAAAACAAAAAACAGATGGAAAAGTAAAAAAAGGAGAGAGTGAGAGAGAAAAGAATACAGTTTTGCAGAGGGAGTAATGATGACAGCACCATTAATAACATGGGTCATTAAAATTTATAAAAAGCTATTTTTAATATAGGATATAAATACATTTCTCAGGCAGAGCTATGAAATTTATAACATTTTTATTGTCACCAGAGGACCTTCCTGGTGTTCCCCTCCCCTCCGCTGTCTGCCCTCCATCGTAAATCACAGTGTGGTTAATAACCTAGATTACAACTACCAGTTGCATTTACAGAATTAAATATTGACTATGTGAAAATGTTATTACATTTTTACTGATCAGAAGACCACAAAACAGCCCTGCAGGACATGTAGCTGGAGAGAAATATCAGTGTAATCTTTGTTAGAAACACAGTTAAGAGATTCTTGGTAACAAGTGAGACTGGGGAGATGGCGGGGAACTAACTTCTTAATTTGACAGGCAGCCAGATGTGCCAAGCCAACCAAGGGCTATTAGAACATACTTTTCCCTAGGAAGAAAACTTGTGAAGACCCCAATATATGAGAAAAAAAGATCATCAGAAAGAAATTGGTGCATTGAATTGTAAAGGAGTTTGTTGTTCACCAAGGACTGTGAAATTCTCTTTCTTTTCTTACCAGCTGTCACTTTTAATGGGTGATAGGTAAAGGTAAAGGGACCCCTGACCATTAGGTCCAGTCGTGACCGACTCTGGGGTTGCGCGCTCATCTCACATTATTGGCCGAGGGAGCCGGCGTATAGCTTCCAGGTCATGTGGCCAGCATGACAAAGCCGCTTCTGGCAAACCAGAGCAGCACATGGAAACGCCGTTTTACCTTCCCGCTGTAGCGGTTCCTATTTATCTACTTGCATTTTGACGTGCTTTTGAACTGCTAGGTTGGCAGGAGCTGGGACCAAGCAACGGGAGCTCACCCCGTCACAGGGATTCGAACCGCCGACCTTCTGATCAGCAAGCCCTAGGCTCAGTGGTTTAACCCACAGCGCCACCTGGGTCCTACTGGGTGATACTACTCTACTAATCATATTATGGTCACCTTGAGAGTGCTGTTGAGACCAGTATATTTGTGATGGGCCCTACAGACTCACAACTGTGTGTGTGCTGGGCTCCTTTCTCAACAACGAAGAAATAATAAAGAAGGCTGGACCATAAAGAAAGCTGATCGCCGAAGAATTGATGCTTTTTGCTTCAGGCTTGTGGAAAGCTCAAAAATGTGCACAGATGATGCGCAAGAGGGGGCATTACATTACATTACACATGAGGAGACCTGTCTCTTAAGCAACAAGTTCTAGAGTTTCCTGTTCAAGAACTCTTTTTCTGTTCTGGAGGAGGGTCTGAGCTGACATTCGTTATTCAGACTGTTCCTTGTTTTGTTTTGTTTTGCTTCTTACTGGCTCCAGCAAATCTCCTAAAGTCTTAGGAGATCTGGCTGGACACCCAAAACACGTACAAGGAAATATTTGAATTCCTTCAGTAGCACCTTAAAGACCAACTAAGTTTTTATTTTGGTATGAGCTTTCGTGTGCATGCACACTTCTTCAGATACAGTGAAAAGGAAGTTTCCAGGCACTTATGTAGAGAAGGGGTGGGGAGGGGTGGGGATGGGGAGGGGGGATCACTCAGAAGGGTGGTGGAAATGGGTGATTGACTGACTGATAGCTGTTGATGACCGCAAACGACTGCAAATGGTTTTGCATGAAAAAGCAAGGGTTGAGATGGCTGAAGATCGCTTATCATGTATAATGAGATAAGAACCCGATATCTCTGTTCAAACCAGGTCCCTCCATGGTTTTGAGCTTGGTGATAAGTTGCAATTCAGCAACTTCTCTTTCCAGTCTATTTCTGAAATTCTTTTGTAGTAAGACAGCTACTTTGAGATCTTGTATAGAATGTCCTGGGAGATTGAAGTGTTCTCCTACTGGTTTTTCTGTCTTCTGGTTCCTGATGTCAGATTTATGTCCATTTATCCTTTGGCGTAGGGTTTAGCCTGTTTGTCCAATATAGAGAGCTGAAGGGCACTGTTGGCATTTGATGGCATACACAATGTTAGAGGATGAGCAATTAAATAGTCCTGAGATGGTATGTTGGATGCTGTTGGGGCCAGTAATGGTGTTGTCTGGGTGTATGTGGCAGCAAAGTTGGCATCTGGGTTTATTGCAGGCTCTGGTACCAGTGTCCATGTTAAGTCTGGTGGTTGTATTATTGTGGGTGAGGAGTTGGTCTTTAAGTTGCTACTGAAGGAATTTTTTTATTTTACTTCGATCCAGACCAACACGGCTACCTACCTGTAACAAGGAAATATTTGGATTGACATCCTCAATATGGTTTTCCCCTCCCCTCTCTGTGGAAATGGATTTACAGCCAGTACAACTGGACATTCAGACTTAGAAAAAGTGCCCTGTCCCTCTACTCGCCCCAGGCTTAACTTTCCACCAATAATTGTTCTTGGGGAAGATATGTTTCTTGTTGGATTCCTAAGCTATTGAACTTTATACCTTTTTGTGTGTGTGTGCCATGCAATACCACCTCCAACATGATCTACTCTGATGTTTCAATTTATTTTCTGTCTAGGAAAGTAGCATCCGGTTGATTATTACAGTCCCACAATGCTTCCAAAATTCCTGTGAATTCCACCAGGAAGTCCCACTCCATATCTTAGATACGATATAAACAATCAGTAGAATCATGTACTACAGGTTTCTCGGACCTGTTCTTCAGGCTGCAGTAGGAAGTTACAAATTCCAATGCATCGCCATGAAATAAAAATCCTCCATGCATGTCAAAAGCTAGCCTTTCAGGGAGAAGTAGAAGGGCTCACCTTTTCAATTGTATATGAACTTTCTGCTTATTGTAGTTGCCACTTAGCTTTGAGGCATCTCACGAGTGTGTGTGTGTGTTCTTCATTATATTTTCTTATAATTTAGACTTTGGTTTCATGAAATTTGGTTTATTGATAGCATGGGACAAATGATGTATTACATGTTTTCCATTTCTAACTCTACTCCCTTCTACGCCTTTTCTTGAACCCCAATCTCTCAAAACAGTCCAGTTTTCCTCTTACATTGTGACCACTCCTTTGTTTTCCCAATATGCAGTGGTGGAGCGTAGGCTAGCACCACCCAGGGCGGGCACCCAGCACCCAGCAGGAGAAGAAGAAGAAGAAGAGTTTGATTTGATATCCCGCTTTATCACTACCCTAAGGAGTCTCAAAGCGGCTAACATTCTCCTTTCCCTTCCTCCCCCACAACAAACACTCTGTGAGGTGAGTGAGGCTGAGAGACTTCAAAGAAGTGTGACTAGCCCAAGGTCACCCAGCAGCTGCATGTGGAGGAGCAGGGAAGCGAACCCGGTTCCCCAGATTACGAGTCCACCGCTCTTAACCACACTGGCCCACTGTTGGCCAGGCGAATGGGCGGCAGCGTTGCCGCGACTCTCCTCACTCCGTCCCCGGGTCTGGCTTGACCCGAGAGTGGAGCTGCAGTTGGTGGTGTTGGGCCGATTCTGGCTCTAATGAGGAAGACTGTCGTGGGGGCACCCGGTCATGCCCCCCCAAAAATATTACATGCATGATTGGACCGCAGAAAAAGCATACCATATTCACCCAAATGCAGCGCAAGCAAAAAAGCAAACCTCTGCACCATGCAATGCCATCTGCTAATCTGTATACCTGAAGGACCTTCTTCACCCCCATCGTTCAGCCTGGACACTGAAGTCTAGCTCCAAGGGCCTTCTGGTGGTTCCCTCACTGCAAGAAGTGAGGTTACAGGGAATCTTCCTGGTAATTGTGCTCCTGTCAGATGTCAAACAACTATCTGACTTTTAGAAGACATTTGATGGCCGCCCTGTATAGAGAAGTTTTTAATGTTTGATGTTTTCCTGCATTTGATTATTATTATTATTTCAAAAAAATATTGAACAAATTTAACAAAATACATTATCAATCATTGTAACCAATTACATTCCACTTTTTTATACCTTCCCCTCCCTCCCTCTCCCACCCTCCCAAGACTTCCCTCAGCTCCCCCCTCTGATTTGTGTCCACATGTTATTCTCTGCATGTTGTAAAATTGTACGTATCCTTATATTATCTGTCCTATGTTCTATTAATAAATTGTGGATGTTTATTCAAAACCTGCCAAGGAGTCCAAATCCTTTTGTTGTCTTTTTAAATAGTTTGTAAAAAGTTCCCATTCTGCCTGAAACTCACAATTGTCCTTCTCTCGTAGTTTGTGTGTTAACTTTGCCAGTTCCGCATAGCTCATCAGTTTTTCTTGCCATTGTTCTTTTGTTGGGACTTCCTCATTCTTCCAACTCTCTGTGTTTGATGTTTTAGTTTGTTGGATCATCATCATCATCTTGGGTGAATCTGCTAATTTCAGTTTCACTTCACTTAAGACTTGTTCCAGTCTTAATTTCACTTTCCCACATACCCATATCAGCTTGTGATTTCTTTTCAATCCTAATAAAATTCATCATCAAATATTAACCTAGCACGTGCATTTTTTTTACACGTTACTTGGATGACAAAACAAAAATGAGAGAAGTGCAAATTTCAAAGGATTGCTGTGTTTCAGTTTGTGCATTGCTTTGGAATGTGTGACTTATGTTCACCTTTAAATGCAAAGTCAATCAAACTTCTGCTCCTACCCCGATCCCTATCTATCACATAAGCCACACTTCATTATTATTTTCCAGATCCCCATGTTGGTCCAAACAACTTACTGATAAAAAATGACAAGCTTCCAGCTATCCCCACCCTTACAATACCATAATGAGGTGGAAGGGATCTGCACACTTTTTCTTCCAAAATGGTCTTCTGTGGCAGAGGGCATCAAGGGCAGTGCAAAATTATAATAGGAGGAGTACCATGTTTGTCAAGTGCTTAACTTGTGAGGTTTCCTGTTTCCCTTTGATGTCTGACTTTCCTCTTGATAATCCCGGCTACTAGTCAGACGACTTTGATTAATAATCATTTTGTGTCATTTCATAAAATTTATTTCCGTTTAATCTGGTCTGAATATATTTAAGGCTGTCTTACGTGCAGGAGATTGTGATGTGTAATAATTAATAACCGAGATCTGGCAGAGCCGAGTGGCTAAAAGACCGAGAGTGTCCTTGGTTCAAATGTCATAGCTTCCATGGCTTCACTAGGTGGCCTCAGGGAAACTCTCACTCACTCACTCACTCACTCACTCTCTGTTGCATAAGAAGACTCACCTGTCTCCAAGAGTTGTTGCAAGAGCTGCAATATGATGTGTTGGATCCAGAGCAAAATTCTAAGTACTATTATTGGAGTGATTTGGGTAGAAATTAATGGGGTTATATTGATTACATCTAGGTAATTCCTTCCTCTTCCCTAACCATTGCACCTGGAGGGTGGAAAGAGGTACTTCACACTCACTGTTGAGAGTGGGATTTAGTAGGAAAATCCCTGAGTTCTTGAATCTGTAAAAGAGAAGTCTAGCAGATTGGATCTATTGGTGTAGTTCAGATTCCCACCTCCAACATGGGGGCCCAAAGAGCAGTACACAAACCCTCTTGCCCAACCAAGAACTTAATATTGGAATTTCTGTCCTCCACGACTGCGTAACTTTTCAAATTCTGAATTTTATTACAGTGGTACCTCGACTTACGAAGACGATCCGTTCTTTGGTTGTCGAAGCGCCTGTTCTGCGCATGCGCGAAGTGCGGTTTTTTGCTTCTGTGCATGCGCTGACCCCGTGTGCCGCTTCTGCGCAGGTGCAGAACACGCACACGGTGAAAAGACTTCCAGGTTTGTCGACTTCTGAAGTTGAAACCTTCTGAAGTTGAGTTGTTCGGATGTCGAGGTACCACTGTATAATTATTCTGAATTACTAGGGATGGAAGAAAATGCCTATTTCTGTTTCTTTCAGTTTCTCATTTTTCCAACCATAGGTTCAGTTCACCCCATTTTTGCATCAGTTTGATGGGTAAAAAAGAAAACTATATGCATTTTTTTTATAAAAAAAATTCTCCTAATGTACACATTTTCAACTCCTCCCCTAATATGTGCATTTTTGCAAGCTATTTTCCCTAATCAGAAGGCATTTTTGCACAATACTTTCATTTTTGTGAACACTTTCCTCTGACATATAAATGTCTGCATACAGTTTATGATTGGTGAGCTGCATCACAAAAGCAGAGAAGAGTGACTTTGAAAAGGTAGCTGTGCTTTGGTTTGCCTATTCAGCCAGGAAGTTAGGTGGGTTTGCAATGAAATGCAAACGACATAAATTTCTTCCCCATTCCTACTGCCAACTCAGCCAGATCCTAGTTATACAAGACTGCACAATAATATGAGCTACTGTATATAGATTTTTGTTACTTGGTGATTTTGCATGAGTTTAGATGGTAAGCTCTTGTCCCCCTATAGAATTTGTTAGGCTACATAAATTCATCCTCAGTATAAGAAATAATAAGAAAGGTTTATGTGTGAGAAAGAGAGTGCTCAAGAAAATACACAGAACAACTATATTTCTCCAACTTTAAACCTGGCAACTAAGCTAATTAATACGTTCTTTCTATTGCACTTGTACAGCGGTCAGATAGGCTTGTCCCTTGTCAATTTAATTCATTTTTGATGCCGCTTTTGAAAAACGCAACGCATTCTCAAAAGAATCTGAAAGCTGTGTTCTGGTGATGCAATATGCAAGGCAAAAACAAACAAACCAACAACTTGGTTTTAAGGGAACAGAGTTGAAAGATGTGTCATTTTGAAATTGGTGTATACACTAGGCAGCAAATCAGGAGGAGGGAATAAAAAGAAAACGGTCAATGTGTGAAGAATGCAGTATTAGTATTGGAAGGAAATAGAATTGTGTGCACACCTAGGAATGCACAATAGTGTTCATATACTGGGATGAGTAACAGCTTGTAGTAAATTTGTTAATTATGATGATGATGATGCCATTTTATAATTTGACTGATATTCTGTTCAGCTATCCAGTAAAAACTGGACACTGACTTATCATCTTCATTCATTGCCTTACACCATGTTATTTATTCAAATGAGAGTGGAGGTTGTTGTTTTACACAAAGTGGCTCCTTTTGGGGGGCCAGTGCAGTTAGTTTGTGCAGCAGGATCTCTTCCCTTGTGCTTTTTTTTAAAAAAAGCTTTCAAACTCCATATCAGTAGCATGAGAGTGGATGTTTACCGCACAATAGGCATACAGTATGGCATAATATATGCACTTTTCCTGCAGAATTCTAATGGCCCCGTGCGGAGGGAAATTTACTCCATCCTTATAGGAATTAAAGGAAGGCATTTATTTCATTCAGAAATGGTTGCGGTGCTAAGGACTCTCAGCTTTGAAAGGGACCTTTTATTGTGAGGAAAGAAAGCGCAGATACAGCACCGAGGGGAAATTTCAGAGTCCAGACTCGAGTGCCTAGCAACTCTTTGCCATCTCTCATTTTCCCCCCCAGTCCCCTACTAACTGAACCCTTTCCGTCCATCTTTAATTGATTGGGTTAAAATAAACCCTCAGCACTACCAGTGTTTTTGTGGCCCCCATAATAGGGCCATTGTGTGCTCCCCTCCAATCTTGTGCTCTCTATTTAGGAATGTGTCGCTCTGAGCGGTTCAAAAGTGTGAGTAAACTAAAGAGAGAGAGAGGGCACAATCACTTCATTAATGAGTTGTAAACAGAATATTCTGCACTGACACCACCTGCATAGGCTTTCAAAAGAAAACATATACATATACTGTACTTGTGGAGGCCCTCTGTATGTGGAAACAGTGTCATTTTATTCTGCCAAGTGCATAATCGCCCCAATTAACACTTTTAAACTCCTGCTAAATAGCGGCATTAAATGGAAGGGTTTCTCAGATAACGCCCCCCCCCCAAAAAAAAAATCCAAAAGAAACAGGCATACAAAAGGAAAGAAAGAAAGAAAGAAAGAAAGAAAGAAAGAAAGAAAGAAAGAAAGAAAGAAAGAAAGAAAGAAAGAGAATTTCCCCCCTGCTACATGTTTGACACAGAGTGGCATATAAACACAGGTCAAAGTTATCGTGGCAAGTAGGAAGAGGAGGATAAAAAGATATATGAAAGTAAGGAGAGAAAGTTCACTCAACATTTCAAAACAGCAGCAAAAGTGTTTATAGCTTGAGTTTGCTGTTGCTGTAGGCCTCATTAAAGCAAGTCTTTGTTTTCTGCTTTTCAAACGCTACATATTATGACAGCTAGAAACGGCTTACCAGCCACATGCTGTCATCTCGGCCTGCCAAGAAACCATGTAATCATTCTTAGAGTCTGAAGGTGGGTAGCTAGCACTGGCTTTGTGAAGATGTCAAAAAAGGGAAAAGAAAGACTAAAACTGCTGTGCATAAATATAGTTTCAACTACAATGCATGGTGTGTGTGTGTGTTTTTTAAAAAGAAGCTTCTATAAATCTTACTGTGAGAGAGTATGCTCCTTCTGCATCTACGAACACTGAAATGAGCCCCTTGCGAATCAGAAGCCACACAATATTCAAGGCTGCGTCAGATGCTGATAAAGTTTATCCCAGTTGTATTGGTCATCAGTGTAATAATGCGAGCAAGGGAGAATTTGCACTGTGAACTTCATGCAGGCTGCAAAATTTTTTTGAGTAGCCCCTTAGCAACTCACCTGCCGCTATACCTTCTCATTGTTGTTGAGCCCACCTGGCCTGTTGCTGTTCTACAGTAGGTCTAAATGTTACACTCACCTTGTGATGTGCGATGTTCTCCAGCAATGCCTTTGCCATTTTGCAATGTGAATCATGGGTGCTGTCACTCCTGTTTCCAGCTCCAGGAATTTCTTGATAGCTTGGTCCTATCCATATGATAAGTGAGAAATTCCATTAGAGTTTGCATTAAGTTCACATGGGATGTGACAGAAGAAGAAGAAGAAGAAGAAGAAGAAGAAGAAGAAGAAGAAGAAGAAGAAGAAGAAGAAGAAGAAGAAGAAGAAGAATAGTAGTTTGGATTTGATATCCCACTTTATCACTAGCCGAAGGAGTCTCAAAGCGGCTAACATTCTCCTTTCCCTTCCTCCCCCACAACAAACACTCCGTGGGGCTGAGAATGTGACTAGCCCAAGGTCACCCAGCAGCTGCATGTGGAGGAGCAGAGACAGGAACCCGGTTCACCAGATTACGAGTCTCCCACTCTTAACTACTATGCCACACTGGCTCTGAGAATATGTTCCTTGTCACAACCACCTGTTAAGCTTTTAAACCCAGGCAAGGCACACTTTTGAGTTGTGCAGGAATGCATGTGTGCACTGCATCTAAGTGAGTATGTCTCTTCCCATTTTTGGAGGTGGTGCCTTGTCCTGGGACAGCATGCTTGTTGGATTTTTTGAATAGTCAAGTTACTTTAGAGCTGGTCTAATGTAAATACTGTCTGTTTAAGAGAAACAGGTGCCGGTGTTTCTGTTAATTGCCCACAGGCATGGGCTCTGCTTCTTGTATATAAGGCTCTGCCAGAAAGCTTTCTGTATCTCTTAGTTAGATCTTTCAGTTTGATTCATCTCTAAGTAGATCACTCTCTCAGTTGTTCTCAGTTTAAGAGATTCCTTAGTTGAATCTTAGTATGATTGTTTAGTTATAATGCTAGTTTGCTGTTAATTCTTGGGTAGTTTAATGGGAGTTATGTGGGAGTTTGTGGGAGGTTTGGAATGGGTTGAAGGTTGGAATGTTGCTAAGAGAGAAAGCATTTATCTTTAGTTTAAAGTCTCTTTAGAGTCAGTTTGTTTTTCAGTTAAACGAACCCAACCGTCTGTATTTTCATCTGCATACTTTTACAAGTGTGCAGCTAGTAAGGGGTTTCATATAAGGGAGATAATACCCTACGCTCTTGGTGGTGTTTTCTTAGCCAGGTCAACTTCTGACTGCGTATACTCTGTGTGAAGCGTACTTTAAAGGGCCACTGGAAACTGGGATATATGATTTAGGTTAAGCAGGTTTCAATACCCAGTTTTCTCCAATATTTATTCATATATATATATATATATATATATATATATATATATATATATTCCAATAATGCTGTGCCACCCCCCCCCCCAATCCTGTTCAGTCACCCCAGGCTGTGTACCTGTAGCGTTATGAGTTTGGCAGAAGGGGAGGAATAGGCTGCATGCCAAGACTCTTCTAATTCATGGATCCAGCAAGTTCTAAAATATAGCCCAGGATTCAAATTCCAGGAAGAGCCAGGCTAACTTTTTGGTAAGGTAACTTTCTGGTAAGCCTAGGCAATGGGCCAGTAAGGGGACAAAGGAAGTGGGTGGGCGCCCTCCTTCAATTTGCTGCTGGTTAGAAAGGCCAGAGCTGGGGGTGATGTGATCCTGAAGCAAAGAGCTGAGGGGGTGTGTGGAATGCTTGATTTCTGTTTGAATCCAAGCCTACATCTATGAGCCAAGCAAGTCCCTCTTGGGGTGGCAATGCTGTGTTAATGCTCCATCATAGGCTCAGGTTGTATATATGTGCAAATGTCAGGCGGCCCTGGATCCAACCCCCCACGGCAATAAGGAAAAGTCCTTACCATCTGCTTTTGATTCAATATTTACAGAGAGAGGCTTGGAATAACGCCTCTTCGGGGCAGTCTTAAGCGCCGGATCCCTCCGGCGCCCTCCCGCCCCATTTCTCAGCGCGGTGGGCGGGCGGGCGCTGCGCAGCTGCCACAGGCGTTGCTGCGCGGCGGGCAGGCGGGAGGGCAGGCGCAGCTGTGCGACGGACTGGCCGGCCAGCGGGTGGGCGCAGCTTGCAGCGCCCTCCTGGCGGGCCAGCGCCGTGGTGCCCTGCGCCACCCAGCCTGCACGTAGGGCCGGCCCTGCGCCTCTTGGAATAATGCCGTTGTCCCAGGTAGTCACCCCCCTTTTCTCCCACTTCCTCTTTCATCATCATCTCCCCTAAGGGTGGCGCTGAGGGCCCTTTGCTTCTGAGCTCTTTGCTCTCCTATTTTCAATGCTCACCATGTTCTAGAATGATTTTTAAAGACACTGTGTCTGTCAGCTGTTGCCCTCCTGGTGATTCCTCATCCTCGTCCTCCTCTCCCATTATTTCCCCGCTTTTTTCCTCATCTGCCTCTGAGCTGTGACCTCCCTCGAACCCCTGCTGTAATTCTGAACTGTCTTCTTCTTCTCTGGAAGGATCAGGCTGGGGAGGCGGTCTCCACCATTCCTCCTCTGCCCAGTCCCTGACAGTAAATAAACAACATATCATAAATACACCACGGTCTCCTCTGTCCATCAAGAAAACATGAACTTTGGGTAAGTGCTGGAATCTCTCACTGCTTGGAGATTGGAGGTGGTGTGCAGCAATATCAAGCCCCTCTGCTGACTCCAGCGACAGCCTGGGACCAGTTGGGACTCCTCCCTCATCATTGAAGCCTGCTGGGATCAGGGAAAGGAGGGAGTCTCTATGTGTCAGATTTGGCTCTGGTCTGGGCCGAAGGTTGCCATGTGACATTTCAGGTGGGCAGCTGTTTAACGGAGAAGTCTGGATTATAAGGATAGCTGCTGGATATATTTTTTTCCTGCAGGAGTTGATATCTGTCTCTGTGGATTCATCAACCTGCATATTTCACTCAAGCTCTCCATGATTTTGTAACATCAAGGAAGGTTTCAACATTTTTATGCTTTCAATCCCACAGCAATAAATGTTCTGTAGGGACGTAGGTGGCACAGTGGGTTAAACCACAGAGCCTAGGGCTTGCCGATCAGAAGGTCGGCGGTTTGAATCCCCGTGACGGGGTGAGCTCCTGTTACTCATTCCCTGCTCCTGCCAACCTAGCAGTTCGAAAGCACATCAAAGTGCAAGTAGATAAATAGGTACGGCTACAGCGGGAAGGTAAACAGTGTTTCTGTGCGCTGCTCTGGTTCACCAGAAGCGGCTTTGTCATGCTGGCCACATGACCTGGAAGCTGTACGCCGGCTCGCTCGGCCAATAACGTGAGATGAGCACCGCAACCCCAGAGTCGGTCACGACTGGACCTAATGGTCAGGGGTCCCTTTACCTTTACCTTTATGTTTAAAATATGCTACTCTCCCCCCGCCTCCATTATTGTCTTTCATACAATTTTGTGATACTCCTTGGATTAGTTTAAAAGACGAGTTGTGACTAAATGTTCAAGGTTTTAAATTAGTTTTCATGCTTGAGACCTTACTGAAATACTTATGCATGGCAAATAACTATGGGTAGATCCACACCAGGCATTTAAAGGACTTTCAATGCACATTTATTATTATTATTATTATTATTATTATTATTATTATTATTATTATTATACTGCCCTATACCCAGTGGTCTCAAGGCAATTCACAGAACAAAATCAAGATATAAAACCACAAAATACATTATAGCAACAACAACCACCCAAAAGCCCCCCCCCACAAAAAATATTTTAAAAGGACATAGGATGTAAATCAGATCAATATTATTAAAACACTTGGATTCCTCTAAAGCAGGTATCCCCAAACTTCGACCCTCCAGATGTTTTGGACTACAATTCCCATCTTCCCCAACCACTGGTCCAGTTAGCTAGGGATCATGGGAGTTGTAGGCCAAAACACCTGGAGGGTCGCAGTTTGGGGATGCCTGCTCTAAAGCATCCTGAGAGGTGTAGTTTAAGTTTCCCCAAAATCAGAGTTCTGTGAGGGGGGGGAAACAGTTCCCAATATTCTTGGGGGAAGTTTATAAAGGTCTGTTAAATTCCTACCAAATCTATCTATAGCAGAGCTAAAAGTGGAACCTCCAGTTTCAAAGGCAGTATACCCGTTTATCAGGTGTTGCAGACAAACACATTTTTTTATCTCCATCATGTCTTGTTTGTGAGTTTCCTGTGCGCATCTGGCCTCTACTGGAGACAAAATGCTGCAGCTGGTCTAGCATGGTAACATGTGGGAGAGCCTTTTGGGTTGTCCTTAGACACATATTTACAGTGGCAATGTGCGTGTCCCTTTTTAGAACAAAACTTTACCCTGAATGCTTAAAAAACTGGTAGAAGTCAATGGATTTTGAACCTGTGGTCTCCCTGCCCCCACAGCTCTGTGTTTTACCCAGCAAGTTTTATATATATATAACTTTCACACATGTCACTGATAGATAGCGAAGTGCTGGCCAGCTGGGACCAAGGTATAATTTTGTGGCCATATGCTTTCAGTTTAGTTACTTTTGAGGTGTAATTGGTGCATTCACATCGAAGGGAAGTTTTTTCAGCTCAGTGCTTTAAGCTGACTCATGTCAAGCAAATAGCATGTTGTTCCTGCAACGTTTAACCAAACACCGCTATGGAAAAAACCCAAAAACCGCTCTATGGAATTTCCTGGCTTGCATTATTCCTCTGCATCAGATGTGGCTCAGAATGTAATGTGCGCAATCTGGGCTCCAGTTTTGCTAGATGCTGTTTCATCAAAAGTTAGACGACTTTTTTTTTTTTTGGAAGCCCCTTCTTCTATGAGGTATGCACCAATTCTTTCAATAATTCCCACACTGTGTGCCAGGGCACTCTCATCGCCAGAGGAGGACTGCTGGCGTGCAGTGACAAATGGACTCATGAAATAATAAAAAGGGGCTCCCTTTGGGGCTCCCTTTACCCACTGATCTCTGCATGATCTCTGGCCATGAAGTCTTTCCATCTGCCTCCACTGGGGTTATGCTGCAGTCCCTGTAACCTGATCATTCAATCACTCCCAATGCAGAGATGCAGGAGATTAAACAGGCCTCAGAGGAGACCCTCCCACCATAGCGACGTGTGGAAGAAGAAGAAAAAACACCCCACAAGCGGGGTGGGTGTGTGGTTCTCTGGCAGGACGATTTGTTCTTACTCTTAAACCTAATATTTTAGGCATGAGCACAAAATATGGTCCTGATTTTAATTTAGGTGAGAAATAGAAGCCCTATGCAAGTACAGTGGAACCTCGGTTTATGAACACCTCGGTTTATGAATTTTCGGTTTACGAACGCCGTGGACGCATCTGGAACGGATTAATTCACTTTCCATTACTTTCAATGGGAAAGTTCGCTTCAGTTTATGAACGCTTCAGTTTAAGTACTCTGTGGACCGTCTGGAACGGATTAATTCACTTTCCATTACTTTCAATGGGAAAGTTCGCTTCAGTTTATGAATGCTTCAGTTTAAGTACTCTGTGGACCGTCTGGAACGGATTAATTCACTTTCCATTACTTTCAATGGGAAAGTTCGCTTTAGTTTATGAACGCTTCAGTTTATGAACAGACTTCCGGAACCAATTGTGTTCATAAACCGAGGTACCACTGTACATATTACTCACATACAGACCAGGATTTACGTATAAGCTAAACAAGCTATAGCTTAGGGCCCCACTCTCTTGCCCCCCCCCCAAAATCCAGCCCTGAGTAGGACTGTGGCACGATTGGATCATTGTATTTTTAATAGCCATGCATTGAACGTGGTTGTCCGTATAGAAACGCCTGCCATTTGTACACGTGTCTGTACAATCAAGATTATCTGATGGCTGAACTGGTACAGTCCATTAAGAGTTTTACTACTTCATCTTCTGTTCATGTAAATCAGGTATTCGTGTCTAAATTCAAATCAGGGGACTCGTTTGCAAAATTCCTATTGCAATTAATCCTTGTGATTATTCCTGCATGTGTGTTTGTATTCATGAATTAGGGTTCAAAGTAGGCTAAGCCGTTGACTATTGAATCCCTAATGGTCCTTTTAACCTTTCTTATTAATTTTAATTAGAAAGCTTTTCTATTTTGTGGTTATTGATTATTTGCAAAGGGCATATTTTGAAAGTATTTTTTAGATCTGGCATTGCTGACACAGCTATAACCATAAAGGGCCCCTGTAATTTTTGAATGTAAAATAAAATTTGTTATTAATTACAGCCATTAGGATTTTATTTCGCAATAAACCAAGCTGTAAGAGAACTTTAGAGGACTAATATTGCCATAGAATAAACGAACATATGGAAATAAATTGCAAAAAAAGGTCTAACAATGTACTTTGGCAAGATTTCACTCAGTGTGCCCACTGTTATGTGAAGAGTATCTCTTCTTGCTAACCAATTACCAGATTCAGTATGAGATAACCTCTTGTAACCTCATCGGTATCATCGAAGAAAATAATTCCATGACCAGATCTTCACCCCTCCAATAATCCAGAGATGACAAGGAAGGAATATTTATTACCTAGTTTTAATCAGCACTGGCTCCAGAAGGGGGCAAAGTTGGGCATTTGCCAGAGTCTCAAGACCAACAGAAGTCCCCCCCCCTGCCCTAACAGTACTCTCCAGGACCGTCTTAAGCACGTTTGGCGCCCTGGCGCCGTGGTGCGACGGATCCCTCCGCCGCCCTGCTTTCCAGCGTGACGGGCGGGCAGGCAGCTGGGCTCAGCGCGCAGCACAGCTGCCGAGGGCGCTGCTGCGTGACAGGCAGGCGGGCTTAGCGCGCAGCGTGGCTGCCGAGGACGCTGCTGAGCGGCTGAGTGGCCGGCGGGCAGGCTCAGCTGCGTGGTGCCCCCCCCCCGGCTGGCCGGCGCCATGGCACCCTGCGCCACCAAGCCTGGCTGTAGGGCCGGCCTTGGTGCTCTCATTTCCACTTTGCACAGGCCATCCTAGAAGACGAGATGCAGTTTAAGAGAAATGACTGTTTTTGATGACCCCACCTTTTTCATATGCCATGCCCTCAAGAGCCACCAAATTCTGGCACCAATACTGCTTTTAGTGGCCCTGTTCCAATAGCAGATCTTGGGGCCTCAAATTTCAGCAATGCCCCATGCTGTGCCAAAATTTGGCACCCTTCTGCCTCTCACGCCCCATTCTAAATCATTGTTGCCATGTCCCTGGCTGTGCCCCCAAGGCTCTGACTGAACTGGCCGCGCTCCCCTAAATTTGCCTCTGCCTGTTCTAACACCACTAGTTGTGCCCCACTCTGCACCCCACTACAGATGGCTGCAGTATTCATTCATTCACTTTGGGGTAGCTTGTTTTGCACTCATTGAGAAAAGACAGTAATTTTTTTTTTTTTGGATTAAGTATGTACTGGGAGGGGGGGAAACAACGCAATTGTCCTGAGAGTTCCCAACAATTCAGAGCAAATCTAATCAACTTTAATATGTAAAATGGCAGGTTGTGCAGCATTATTTGTTAACATCATTTGTGTTAAACCAAAATGGTTAAAACATTACCAAAAAAGAAATCCTACAAGAAACGCAACAAGAAAACATTCCAACAGGACACTCCAAGAAAACAAGGGTCAAAAAGCACACCGGGTATAGGGCAGTACTGTATATATAAATTCAATATATAAATAAATACACCCAGTCCACTTCGAGGGTGATCAGGATGAAACACCTCTATTCCCCCAGATGTCATGCTGCCACATGATTAACCTGCCCACAAAAATAATATTAGAGTTGTGTCATGTGAGCTAGTCGTATTCCAAAACTGGTGTCCACCTCTCAACGTCCACACATACAATTTCATTTCAGTTGGAGTCGAGGTCTAACAGGTTAAACTGCAGGCTTGCAGAAGCAGTAGGTTTTGAGGAATAGATAGCATTTTTTATTCCCCCCCCCCCCCGTACTGCTCAATTACTGTGAGCAACAATTAACCGTGCAAAGATTATGGGGAGGCAGAAAACATCAACTGTTCTGCCAGGGTATTTCGTTTATTTATTTAATTATGACAACCTCACCTACGCTTGGGGCTTTGCCAAAACCCCACGAATTCCTCTGGGATGATGACGAGTTATATTTGTGGGATTTCAAATTACAGTAAAAGGAAATTGCACAGTGACCCCTCTTTACACTCGAGCAATTAGCAAACCGTATAATTTTCCGTTGGAAAGGGGAATGTACGAGCTGCCTTGGAGAAAAGAAACCAGCCTTTGGCAACTACAAATGATTCTTTTAAACCGAGCAGATTGATTTAGTTAGTAATTCATAGCAATCATTACTGAGTAGTCACTAAATCCCTGTTTTAACCCCCACCTCCTCCGTAGCAAATGCTTGGGTTGAAAATGGCACATGCCTGTACATAACAAGATGAACTTTCTTCAACGTAACCCAAGTTAATCCTTAAAAAA
Organism: Zootoca vivipara; assembly: GCF_965207765.1. NCBI lineage: Eukaryota > Metazoa > Chordata > Lepidosauria > Squamata > Lacertidae > Zootoca > Zootoca vivipara. The sequence continues at coordinate 8,199,019 of NC_142591.1, forward strand.
AAAGGCAAGGAAACCCCAGACCTCAACATAGGTTCTTTTAGAGTGCTAGAGGATGTTTAAAATTCCATTTGAGAACATTTTCCAGTGTGCCGTTCAGGGCAAGTGGAAAACTGACAGTGGAGCTTTGCCCTCAAAACAGTCACAAAGGGGCTGGTTTGAGAGGTGTGCATAACAGACTCCTATTCCCCTATTCCTCTGTATACCAATTAATATTCCCTTAAAGGATTTCCTTTGTTCAACATATGCCATGGGCTAATTGCGCAAAGGATTATGAAATATCATGAAACATTTGTCTGCTCCTGAGCACTGAAGTGATCTCCCTGAGGCGCAGTGTGAATGGAGGTGCTTGGCTGGCCAGACAACAAGACCCCCCTCTCGGCCTCACTGGTGTGGTCCAAAGGAAAGCAGAGCAAGAAGTTTAGCACCAGCTTGGCTGCAGGAGTTGCTAGAAGGAGGTGTACAAGGTGCCATCCAACCATCTTAGGGACTCCATTCTGGATTTGTGCAGGGTTTACTCCTCAAGCTTTTCTTCTCCTGAAGATGTCCTGCAAGGCAGAAGAGGTTTAGAATCAGAGTTTTCCTTCTCCTAGATGGGCTCCCTTCCCACCTGGTTGGCGAGCCCCGTCTGCCCCTCAATTCCCTTCTTGATTGTTGGTCTCATCCTCAATCCGCTGGAGCCTGTCTTTGCATGCAGGGGAAGTCCCTAACTCACCAAGGGTTTGAGACCCATCAGCAGGGCCGTCTCAAGCAGGTCGGGTGCCCTGGCTGCGGTGTTTATCACTGCGGCGCCCCCCTGCCTGCCTGGCACCCTGGCACCCCGCGCCACCCAGCCTACCCCTAGAGCTGGCCCTGCCCATCAGCTACCCTCACCTGGTTTAGCTGGCCAGTCAAAGCCAATTCCCAGAGTGTGACAGCTGTAGCATGCTGACAGCTTTTAGGAGTCACAAGTGCCAGGAGTCCAGGTTCCCGGCTTGATAACACAGTAAGCGTAGGTAATTAAAAAGGAGGATTTATTGCAAAAACAAACAGATAACTCCAGGTGGCTCTAACAAATCCTCTGGCTACCCCTACTACCCCTAACCATCCCTCACCTAACACCCCTAACACCTCATATATAATATAGATATTACAGAGGCATAAAATTGAGTCACAGCCAATTGCTGTGATTAATCGTATTTTTTTAACATCTTGTACCTGTGGTTCGCTTATTTGGTAGAATTCTCTGGCAGAGGTCACAGAATTGTCATCCTGATTCCTATTGATCTTGTTTTATCGTGTTTTCAATATTCTGTTTGGAGCTGCCCAGAGTGGCTGGGGAAACCCAGCCAGATGGGCGGGGTATAAAAAAATAAATTGTTGTTGTTGTTGTTGTTGTTGTTGTTGTTGTTATAAAAACCTGCTTCCAAGAAGAAGACTGAAGGAGACAGAACATGCTTGGAAAAAGATCTCTCCTGGTAATCTGTGACAAGTTTTATTTTTTTATTCTTTTTTTTATTCTTTTAGCCACTTTCCCATGACTTCTGCTAAGACGCTTAATGGTCTGGCACCATATGAACCAGACCAATCATGCAACTGTTTTCCATTGAATTATTGCTTAGTAAGACTGGGGTGTCAATCAGTTGGGAATGACATAGGAGCATATGAAGCTACCTTAGACTAAGTCAGATCTAACTCAGTATTGTCTACACAGACTGGCAGCAGATCTCCATGAGTTCAGACAGGAGGTGTTAAAGATATGAGTTTAATATGGATAAAATGTCATGTTTGTATACATTGTGTTGGAAAACTTTTTGCAAAGAGAAATTTGCATTAGGCACAAGCGGTTTCACTCTGGAGAATGTGGCAGAAAAGGTTGGATGTTTTTTATCCCAGTCTAGACTAATTGATCATCCTAGAAACCGGAGTTGCAGATGAACAGCAGGATGATGAACTCGCAATTTCTCTCTTACTGAACTGTATTAAGGACTAAACAGAAGAAGGGACGGCATTTCTAGTTTGTTTAAGAACAATGTGTTATTTTGTATTTTGTAACATTGGTTTGTAACTCTTTTAAGACTGTTTCCAGTAAAGCTTTGAAACTCATTCTTGTGGTGGAGAGCAGATTCTTTTCTACTCTAGCCAAGATCTAGATCGGGGATTCCATTGCAGCCTCTCTTAACAGAAGGCTTTTTCCAACAATACCTGGACCTGCCAGGGATTGAACCTGGAACTTTCTGCTTCGAAGGCAAGTGCTCTACCACTGAGTTACAGGTAAAGGCACTGTGACCACCAGCAATGTTGCCTAGTGAACCACCTCATTGGTCACCACTGCTCAGTAGACTGGTTTGTAGCATATGTGTGGGGCAGTAGCATTTGTGGGTTGATTTATAAGGCTGACACACACACACACACACACACACACACACACAGAGAGAGAGAGAGAGAGAGAGAGAGAGAGAGAGAGAGAGAGAGAGAGAGAACATTCCTCCAGGAGATGAGGACAGCCTTACATTTCTTGCAAAAGGAAGCCAGATAGTCAAACTCTCATTCCTGTTAATTTTGTTAAACCGCCTGACTTCCGTCTTCTTTTAGCCAGTTTGGTAAGCTCAGCTTTTATTCCAAATGCAAGCTTTTGTTTTCAGCTTCTCGGAAGAGTCTAATTGATTCAGCTGACGTCTGGGTGCCCGGGATAATTATTTGTTGTGCCGGTGCAATCAGTATGGGGAGGACACGACTGCATGGTGCATGTTGCATTATTCACTTTCATCTACATGCAGCTCAGGGATGGCAGGCTTCTCACTGCTACCTTTATGTTGGCTCATCCGATATCCTAGTCTGGCTGGTACAGTGGGAAGTCTGGGAGATAGGCTGTCATGCTGTCGACCTCCTGCTGAATCCAGGGAGGAATACAGAATGGGGGCATGCTATGTTTAACAGGGAATCTTTCAATGCGGGAAGGTTGATTTTTTTTTTTTTTGCCAACAAAGGCCTTCTTCCCTTTCTCCAGGGATAGTGTTCCAAATCCCATGTGGTCAAAATAGGGTGAATCCCACAAAAGCGGGTGGGGAAGAGAATAGGCATTGCCCTTTCGTTTGCTCTTGTCTGACGGATCCCAAATTAGGTTTCATTCCGTTTCGTTAAAGAAGAAGAGCAGCAAATGCCATGTTAAAATGAATTTGTACAGGGCACCTTTTTGGCCCTGGGCACTGCATGCACTAAGGGGCAGTGAGTTGTGAATTGCACATTCGCATGAGTGCTCACGCAATCCTTCAGCCTCCCTTTCTGCCTCTTCCACACACACACACACACACACAAATGCTTTATCCTGAGGGGAACCACAACATGGCACCTCCCTCCTTGCCAGTGAAGAGTGAGTGAATAGAGATCTACCCTGGGATCTGTCCCCCCTGTGGATTCTGCTACCCAACTGCCATTTTGCATGTTAAATCTGGAGATGGTCCCCCCACCCCACAGCAACATATTATAGGATAAACTAGCTGGCCCTGCACACGTTGCTGTGCGCTAGTCTGTGAAATGAAGGGTAATAGCACCCCCCCTTCAGATCCCCCTGAGCCTCAGAGTCCCCCTGAGTCGAGGCGAGATACTGTGGAGAGGGCAGGTTTCACCCCTGTGTCTCTCCCCCCACCCTGTTCTGACCCATTACATATCCCTGCCCCCTATTCGCCCCCCATCCACCACCCCCAGGCAGGCCCCTACCTCCACTTGGCAATGTTGGGCCTTGTTGCTGGAAAAGGCCTGTTTTCAGTTGGTTTGGTCTTCAACACCTCTGCTGGATGTTTGTGGGTGTGGTGTAGATTTCACAGGAAGGGAGGGGTGTACTGTGGGAGGAAATCCACTTGAGGGCGCTGTTTTACTTTGTTGAAAAAGAGGTTTGTACCTGTGGAGGTGTGAGATTTGAGGGATTTTTTTCTAACAACGCTCGGGGAGTGGCCTGGATTGTTGTGTCAAAGTTTCAGGACGATCGGTCAAGTGGATCCCGCACTTTCACGATTTTTACATTTTATATATATATATAGATAGATAGATTTATCTCACATTTTTCTATTTCTGTAGCATTTCAGCCCTCACAGTTCTGTTCATGATCTTTCTTTCCAAATACAGAATCTAAAATAAAGTTGGGGGGGGGGTATCTTACAAGACAAGCCACAATTATTCCCTTGAAGATTTCTGCTCCCCTTCAACTTTTGGAAGTCTAGGAACTTCCCAAGCTTTGATGTATATAGCTTTCCCCTAATTATAGGTGATGCATGGCTTTGTTGGCCATCGGAAAGTCACCACTAATACTATAAGCTTAACGGCTGGACATTGAACTAAATCCATGTGTTGTTTCTAAAATCTATATATGTATATCAGTGACTAGTGCCGAGACGGTAACTGCAGGCGGAGAAGAAAATTACAACATTAATGGTCACAAAAGAAGCAAAAGAAGAAAGGAAAGCAAAACTGTCTTGGATCTCAAGAAAAGCCAAATTAGCTAGTAGCAATGGCCAAAATTCCAAAGTCATCATTGATCATGTTGCCACTGATCCCTTGACCAGGGTGGGATCGGATGGCTTTCTTTATGTGGCATACAAGAGAAAGCGGAAATTTTCATTGTGGTGCGTTTCAAAGAGTGTTTCTGAAATGCTATCTTGTTTCAGACTCCTTTCAGGCACAGAAAAGCAGCGCAGCGCAGAGCTAAATGGGCTAATTACCTTTGCCGTTCGAAAAAGAGGGGAAAATGCAAGAGCCTCGTCTTTATCTCCTCTGATTTCAGAACCTGACATGGGGCTTTTCAGTTCCACGCATCCCTTTAAATAAATGCCTAATTAGATAACTCACGAAGTCAACTGGTAAACGAGCAAAGGGCTGGCAAAGGGCTGCCTCCGTCCGCTCTCTGCCATTCATGCTCCTGGAAATTAAAAATGAAAGAACCCTTTGAACAAGTGTCAGGGGGATTGTTTTTTTAAGAAAATTAAACCTAGTAGCTGTTTTTTCTTCTTTGGCTTCAGATTTATTATGCATAAATATTACTTTTGTATGGGAAAGTGCACAAAACAAGCCTTGATGTTACCTTTCTCCACAACTGACCTTCCTGCAATGAGGCCATGTTGAAACTGAGATCCGGATCGTAGGGAGGATTTGAAACATGTTCACCTGAGCACATGGAGGATGCCCTCTAGACTTCCCTGCTCAATGTGGGAAGATGAGGAGTGGAGGTGGTGGGGACCTTCAGCATAGGCATGGAAGAACTCTTATTTCCCCCAGTTTTTCATTTTTCCAATCTTAGGTTCATTGCTCTGCATTTTCACAGTTTGCATCTCTTTAAAAGTCCTTCTGAAGATTCGCCAGCATTTTAGTTTGAATTTCTCCTAACAGACATGTTTGTAGAAATTTCTGTCCAATATACACATTTTTTTGCAAAGCATGTTTCCCTAATATATATGCATCTGCATGCATGCTGTACCTTAGTATGTGCATTTTTATACACATTATTTGGTGGGACAACTGCACTGCAAAATTCAGAGAAAAGCGAATTTTGTTTTTTGTTTTTAAATATATTTATTGAGATTTTTTTTACAATAAAGAATAAAGCGCAAAAATACAAAAACAAAAAAAAGAAAAAAGAGAGAGAAAAAAGCACAAAAAGGATAAAAAGAAAAATAATATCTCTAACAATATCTTACTTCAATCTTGTCCCCGACTTCCCCGTCCCTCCCTTCCCGGGTCAAATCCAAATCTAATATCACAACTTTCATTATACCCCACTCAATAATTTCTACACGATTTCAAACTATATTACTTTTGACTAAGCGAATTTTGAAGGCTGGCTTGGTTTGGGTCCGTGTATGGCTTGGGGAAGTGCGAATTTTGTATATTTAAAATTAAATGCGAACTGAAGCAAACTTCTCCTCCATCTCTAAGTTGGGGAAGAGGTCGGCGAGTCTTTATCCACATTCCCTCCAGATTTTCTTCCCACCTATGTTCTTTCAATGCCTGAATAGGAGTCAGCAAGATTGCAATCCGATATGCATTTGCTTTAGAGTAAATGACACTGGACTTAATGGAACTTACTTTGGAGAAATCATGTACAGGATTGCACAGTGAATCGTGAGTCACTTGGTTATGGAAGTAATAAAGGCATTCATCAAGTGAGTCACTGAGTAATAAGAAAGAGAGGAGTGGAAAAGCATTCCTGGCTGTGCTTTTGCTTTCAGAGTAATACCTTTTCAGCCTCCATTTTCCTTCCTCTTCTTCATGCATATTATCTTACCTATAATCCTTATCTTCAATCTTCATCAATCTTATTTCCTTATTTTTAGTTATCCATGTGACTTAAGGAAGCGCTTAAATTGGCAAAGCCATTCTATGCTTTAATTTGATGTCTTACTTGCCTCTCTGACATTACAGAATGCCCTAAAAATTACCCAGAGTTGCCTTTGATATAACAAATGTGTATGGTGTGTGTGTGTGTGTGTGTGTGTGTGTGTAGATAGATAGATATTTGTGTGAAATTCTGTACAATACTGTGGACTGATCTGGCAGCAAAGGAGAGACTTATCAACACCAACACAGGCTGCACCAGTCCTATCCCAGATGATGTACTACAGGGTCCCAAACTAAGGCCCGGGGGCCGGATGCGGCCCAATCGCCTTCTAAATCCGGCCCGCGGAAGGTCCGGGAATCAGCATATTTTTACATGAGTAGAATGTGTCCTTTTATTTAAAATGCATCTCTGGGTTATTTGTGGTGCCTGCCTGGTGTTTTTACATGAGTAGAATGTGTCCTTTTATTTAAAATGCACCTCTGGGTTATTTGTGGGGCATAGGAATTCATTCATATATTTTTTCCAAAATATAGTCCGGCCCCCCACAAGGTCTGAGGGACAGTGGACCGGCCCCCTGCTGAAAAAGTTTGCTGACCCCTAGATGCTTCAACCAATTATGTGAGTGTCTCAGGTGTGTGAAGGCAATTGCCAGAGGTGGAGGAAAAAAATATTTGCGTGCCAAAGGGGACTGGCAAAGCCATCCCCTCCCCTCTACCAGTAACCAGGAAAAAAAATCACAAAATGAAAAACTGCCAGTGATATTCTAATGGTTGTCTTATATGAACAGTCACAAGAACTGGAGAACTGAGATATAATGCAATGCCCATAATAATGCGGTAGCATTGTTAAAGACATTAATTATATTTGAATTAGCAACACAGAGTTCCATTTCAATTCCCAGACTTTCTTTAGCTATCTCCAAAGCAACCAGTGTCAGAACGGCTACAAGCTTTTCTTTTAGCTGCAAATAGTGGGTATTTAGGTCTATATTAATATTAATAATTAAAACTGACTGACCAAGGTTACAAGTTGCATCCTAAGTATGGAGCAGTAATTTATTACGAATATATATGTATATATATATATACATACACACACACACACACACACACACAGTGGTAAAGTGGTACCTCAGGTTAAGAACTTAATTTGTTCCGGAGGTCCATTCTTAACCTGAGGTACCACTTTAGCTAATGGGGCCTCCTGCTGCAACCGCGCCGCCGCCGTGCAATTTCTGTTCTCATCCTGAAGCAAAGTTCTTAACCCGAGGTACTATTTCTGGGTTAGCGGAGTCTGTAACCTGAAGCGTCTGTAACCTGAAGCCTTTGTAACCTGAAGCGTCTGTAACCTGAGGTACCACTGTACCTTGATTGCTGAACGGCTTGGCTCCCGAACGCCGCAAACACGGAAGTAAGTGTTCTGGTTTGCCAATGTTTTTTGGAAGCCGAACGTCCGACGCGGCTCCTGCAGCCAATTGGAAGCCATGCCTTGTTTGATGAACGGTTCCGGGAGTTGAACGGACTCTTGGAATGGATTAAGTTCAACATCCAAAGTACCAGTGTGTGTGTGTGTGTGTCCCACCTTTCCACCCACCAGGCTCCACAATGCATCCAAACATTGTATAGCAAAACAAAGGGGGAAACCAAAAACATTATCATAATAGGAAATCAAACTGCAGCAACAGCAGGAGCCCAACAACAGAATCAAAAGGGAGATAACTTAGTTATTGCTCATAAGCAATTCCATTCATTAAATGGAATTAATACGCCATCTAAATCCTACAGCTGAAGTGACCAAGAGTGCCTTTCTCAGGAGAGATGGCCATGATTTAGGCACTGCCCTTCTTCTAATAAGACAGCAGGAGGATACAGAGCAGGACCTCTGGAGATTACCTGTGCTCATAGGTAAATCCATATGGGCGAATGGCTTTAAACAGCTGAGGCTCTTTCCCAGCAGACTTTTCTCATACAAGCCTGTGGTTGGATGCCAATGCTATTGCGTTCAACGATGAACAGCAAATTAAAGGAAGCAGGCCATGGAAAACAGGACTAACTATGATGGCTGAACAAACCTTTTATGTAAGAGGCAATCAGGGTCAGATCCTGAGGGCCAGGCAAAGGATGGGCATTTTCTTCATGGTCTGCCCGTGAGCTTTCCAGGGACCTCTGGCTAGTTACTGTGGGTAACATTAAGGGGATTCAGGTGCACCCCCTCACACATTAAAATTGTGTGCGAAGAAGCTATGCCCCCAAAGCACACAGAATTGCCAGAGTTGGAAGGGACCGGAAGGGTCATCTAGTCCAACCCCTGCAATGCAGGAATATTTTACCCTGAGATTAGATGTTTATGCTCTACTGGCTGAGCGATCCCAGCTTCAATACTGATAGTGATACCCCAGATATGTGGCCTGTGTGTGTGTGTGTGTTATTGTGTAGCTGGTGGATACGTTGCTGACAGGGGCTGTGGCCACTGGGTGTGATCCTGCTCAGCCTTCAATATGTGAGGAGTGTTTCTCTCGACACCCCTAATCATGGGCTAGGTAGTCCTTTGGCAAAATAGTTCCTCTGGTCATCTTAAGATCACCACCATGCCATAGCATAGCTCATTTTTAAATAGCAGCTGCCAGTGTGGTGCCAGGGCTGAGGTTTGGGAAAGAAAGCTTTAAACATACCCTGCACTTCCCCGTACACTTCTCTTGACCTGAAATATATAGGAGGGGCATGTGTGGTTTGGACCTTCTTTTGCGTGAAAACTGCAAACCTACCAACACCCTCTCATTTTTTAAAGAAGCACAAAATTGTAGAACCACAAGTAGGACCTGCAACAAAAGGTTGCAGTGTAGAATGCTCTTGTTCAGGGTTTCATTCATTCATTCATTCATTCATTCATCCATCCATACTTTTTTCTGGATACTACATTCTGTTCTTCCCAGGCCCAGTTTTCTATATTCCCACAACAGTTGGTTAGCATTCTATGACCAATGAGAGTGCTCAGTGTTCATTGGGCTGTTCCCCTTCCCCCAAGTTTTTTTTCTGAAGGGTTTTTTTTTTTTGTACTACTGAAAAGCTTCTGTTTCTCCTCAAACCTGTTGATGCCTCCTCCTTGAGTATGGAAGGTGCATTTTGGCTACGTATGGATTGACAAAGCATATGAGTTTGCTATTAGCAATAGGATTATAAAGAGACAAATATATAAGGGCAGATCCATAGCATGTTTTCGAGCCCAACCAGTGCTCATTTAAAGCATATGGCCTCCCAAAGAATCCTGGGCACTGCATTTGTTAAATTTGGGAATTATAGCTCTATGAGGGGTACAGCACAGCGCCTTAAATAAATGCGGAACAGCCTTAAACCTAATCCCTGACAGGCCATAATGCATTGCTTATACATCGGTCTGCTGTAAAGAACCAATAATAATAATAATAATAATAATAATAATAAATAAATAAATAAATAAATAAATAATTTTTATTTATACCCCACCCTCCCCAGTCAAAAACCGGGCTCAGGGCTGCTCACACCAACAAAACCACAATAAAACATAAAAACAATTAATTAAAATACAGATGAAAATACAGTATTAAAATTTAAAATGCAACCTCATTTCAAGTAGTCCATAAATCCAGGCCATGAGGGAGGAAAACACAGGGGTCAGGCTAAGTCCAACCCAAAGGCCAGGCAGACCAGCTCTGTCTTGCAGGCCCTGCGGAAAGATGACAAATCCCGCAGGGCCCTGGTCTCCTGGGAAAGAGCGTTCCACCAAATTGGGGCCAATACTGAAAAGGCCCTGGCTCTAGTAGAGGCCAATCTAGCCACCTTATGGCTCAGGATCTCCAGAGCAGTGGTTCCCAACAGGTGGTCCGGGGACCCCCAGGGGTCCGCGAGCTATGCCAGAGGGGTCCGCAAGATGCTATTAGAATAAAAAATATATTAAATATATTTCGTATGATAACAGATTTTTTGTTTTGGCCGCTTCCTGCATGAGCAGAGTCTAGCGCAAAACTAGAATTAGATAGAGGCAGTAGTTCTGCTGTATGCCGTTAGGTGGAGCTTTACAAACACTACTGTTTTGCAAAGAGGCGGCGCGCATTCTACTAATGCTCACCTCCCCAAGATGCTTTGCGCGCGTTGGCTTCATTTGGGCGCTACTGTGCAGGTACCCTGTCTTCTCCATTCTCCTCCCTCCTCCCTGGACTCTTATAAAAATACTCTTAATTTGGCTCTCACTTTTTAATTTTAGGATTAGGAATTAATGGGGGTCCTTGTCACAATAGCAGCTCGATGAGGGGTCCTCGAGAAAATTTTGTTGGGAACCCCTGCTCCAGAGTATTGTTGTTTGTGGACCTTAAGGTCCTCTGTGGGGCATGCCAGGAGAGGCGGTCCCGTAGGTACGAGGGTCCCAAGCCGCATAGGGCTTTAAAGGTCAAAACCAGCACCTTAAACCTGATCCTGTACTCCACCGGGAGCCAGTGCAGCTGGTAAAGCACTGGATGAATGTGATCCCGCGGCCGGGACCCTGACATTACTGTGAACTAGGACAGGCTTCCTCAACCTCGGTCCTCCAGATGTTTTGAGACTACAAGTCCTATCATCCCTGACCACTAGTGCTGCTAGGTCATGGGAGTTGTAGGCCAAAAACATCTGGCGGGCTGAGGTTGAGGAAGCCTGAACTAGGATAACCAAAGATACTTCACACTCCAGAGTCCAAAAGTTTAGCCTGCTATACAAAACCTACAAACGCTGTCTTGTAGCACTGCCTGCCTTGTGACCCACCAATGCAGCCTGCCAGGATTTTGGACTACAAAAACTGGGAGGGGAATTTCACATGTTTAGCAGGATGTCATGTATGACGGGTAGGCTGTGTTCAGTATACTGGGTCACAAGTTCTACAAGCAAATACTGCTCATATCATGCCACATTATGCCTGCCCATGTCCATATTTTATGGAATCACCAATGAAATCTCATCCTGAGCTAACGGATCACTGAAATCTCACCTTAAATGAAATGCTGGTGTGAGTTTGTAGGCCTGTATCACAAAAAACATTTGAGGACTTTCAAGGGAAACAAAACTCTTTTTTGGTGCAAAGATCCCCACCTTAAGCTCTGGAAAATTCTATATTTATGTGTTCATCGTGTTAACTGGAACAATAAATGTGACATCTAATATTTATGCACTCAGAAATCTACAGGGCACAGGATGCAATCTTTAAACTATCCAATACCATCCTATGCTTATGAATGGCTGATGCACCCATCCAATCCATTTGAGCTACTACGTTGCTATTCACACAAAGTTGTGCACTTACGGTTTTGTCTAATATAGCAGGCAGAGTGCTGGGTTTGGGTCAAGAAAACTTGGGTTCAAATCTTCACTCCTCTGTGAAGTTCACTCAGTAACCTTTTCACTCATCAACCTTACAGGAAAAACAACAACAACTGGGGAGTTGTAATGTAGTATTAAAAATTATAGAACATCTAAAGTCAATGGGGATTTATAATTTCACTAAATTATGTGTAGAAAAAATAGGATTGAGAAAAATGGAAAGAAAAGGAAACCACCTGGAATTTCAGAATGGAAAGTAAGACTTCAGTGAGCTTCACCCCCCAAAAAACCCCCAGAAGCAAGGAATACTTTGCAAGTGCGGCTAAATAAAGATTTCCCTTTGGGGAGGTGTTGAGGATGACACAACAGAAACTTGGTCCTCTTTGTTCGCCATTGAAGATCTTCAGACCAAGGACACTCAGCCTTGTTTGGGGTATCTAATATCCGATGTGAAACAAGGAACGCTTCTATTGTGGCTGTCACCAGTGGCTCTATTAGAAACAATCGATGCTTTTCCAAAGCTACATGGTGCATGATGTAATTCCATTTTCTCTCTGACTGCAGGAAAGGGGAAATCAAGTAATTAAATGTGAGAAATCACAGAACAGAGAGGGGGGCCTTTTCTGCTTGGCTACATTTCCCAATACAGTTGCCCAGCCAAAGAAGACAGAATTCAGCCAAAGGAAAGACTTGCACAGCTTTGGACAATAGAGGACACTGCCCATGAATGCACCATGTAGCAAACACAGTTTGTTGTCAGGAACTAACAAGCCAGCCATGTCCTGCTCAAGTGGCACGACTTCCCATCAACTTGAATAGGCCTGACGGCTAGTAGGCCTCAGTCAAAGAGATATGCTTTATGCTCTCAGATCTCATTGTCTTTGCATTCAAGTGGCTAGGCAGGAGGCGTGCCCACCAAACCAAAAGTATGGGGCAAGAATAGAGAGGGGGAAAGGAACACTAAAGATGGGCTTCTAAAAGACGGTTTGAAAGACAGCTGAAATTTGGAAACATTTGGCTTCCTCTCGGCTCCCCCCCCCCAAAAAAAAAACCATTGTTCAAACTGCACAAAAACACATTTCCAATTAAAAAAAATGAAAGGTTGGGCTGATAATCTGGGCTTTTGTCTTTCTGACTCCTTATTATTCCTTTTATTAAGCCATGAATAAGATCAAATCACATACTCAAAAATATTTAATTGTGTGATGAGCCTGCCAGAAATCCCCCCTTAATAATTCACAACAGACACAATATTTTAGGTTTGGGTTTTTGGCATTAATTTTGGCCACAAATTTATTTAAATACATTTTTTTTAATTTGAGTGTTGGCTTAGGCTTTTGGTTAACCATATGTTCTTCACTAAGAAGGACCATCTTCATCTGCCCACTTGGGACAGGACTCAATTCATCTGTCCACTTGGGACAGGACTCACAATCTGTCCACTTAGGACAATACCAGCTCCGACTTCCCCAAGGGTATAGGGAAGTCAAGTAAACACCCCTACCAAGAATGTTCCCCACGGCTCGTACTCTTACAATTGCACCCCCCCAGCCCCGCCTATGGCGGGGATGTAAGGACGAGAGCGTAAGCCCCGGGATTTCTTTAACGGAATGTGGAACAAGAAAATGAGTGGGGGGGGTAGGCATCTGGATGCCACACCCCTCTTCCAACCATATTCAATAACCAAAAGCCTAACCGCCAACCTAACAAGTTGTGACAATTTGCTAAGCAGTAGGCAAAAACCCAAGAGGCAAAGTCAATCGGCCAAATGGCAAAATTCCTACTAGACCCTTGCAAAGCAAGTGGCCCCCATGACAGGCAAAGCGAGGTCAGGCTAAAACCTGCAAAAGAAAGCGGCGGGTGGGAGGGAGATTCAAACGCCAAGGCAAGAGTGGGCCAAAATGAAAGGGATTGAGATTAAATGGGGGCCCCACCGCCAATCCCATTATGAATATTTAAATATCCACTACCCCATTACTCAGCCCTTGAAAGGGGCCTAGGCCCCAGCCAAACCCTTTATTAGATTTCTTCCCAGCCCTTCCACAACCATAGCTGCCAAGTTCTCCCTTTTTTTAAGGGAAATTCCATTATGCTGAATAGGCTTCCTCGTGAGAAAAGGGAAAACTTGGCAGCTATGTCCACAACCCTCTTTATATTTAATGATACAAAGTGCTTTATACCTTGCTATATTTAATAAGCACTTTCCCACCCCCAAATTTTTACTGGGAATGTGCAGAACCCCTATGGAAATCTCATGAGTTGCCATCAGGCCTGCACAGAAGAGGGGGCAGCCAGTACACTTGCCCCAGGCCTCGGAGGGCTAAGCTGGTTGGGAGGCATCACCGGGGGCCTTGCGCTGTGCCAGGAACACCCTGTGCCTTCAAGTCAACCAGGGGCGAAACAGCCATGGGAAAATTAGTTTTGCAAGCATGGTTGAGAAGCGCACAATACTTGATAGATCAGTGAAGAGTCGAAAAAGCTTTTGAACTTTCGTTTTTCCTCTGAATTTAAATTTTAGCTGGTTTATCAGTGCTACCTTGCTATCTTGTATAACCGGACTGGCTGCTCTTTTGTTTGAGTTTATAACTTTATTCTAACAGGAATCCTGCCCCAGGCCTCAGACAAGCTCTGCACGGGACTGGTTGCAATAATTATATATTGCTTTCCTCGTAATTCCTCAGTCGTTAATCCCAAGCAGGAACCTCCAAACAAATTCACCTCTGCGTTTTGCTTTAAGCATGCAAAACAAGGCCCAACTGTATGGAGAGTTTCTTCACGGCCACTGGACTCCCATGAATGTACCCTGCACTGGTGTATCTAGTTCATTTGATATGCTTTAGGTGAATTCCAGTAGCAATGCTAATGTCTACCAATACCTTGCAGTAATTTGCACCAGCTGTTGTTGTGTATCTTCCAAATGCATTGGAAGAATATCGAATAGCTCCCAAATGCCCTCCAAAATGGCAAGGTCTTAACTTGCCACCTGAACCTGCTACTGAAGGAGCCAAGCAGTCCTGCTTCGGGAAGGAGTCATTCCAAGATGGAAAGGGAGAACATTTTCCGGGGGGGGGGGGGGCGCGGACTTCACAAAACATTCCCTTCCTTTGTTTGTGATCAGAATTATACAAGCTTGCCCCCACCCACTTTACATCAGACTCATTCAAAAATATGCTCCTTATCTGCAACCTGAGGGGTTTAACTCAGGCCTCCCCAAACTCCACCAATGTTTTGGGACTACAACTCCCATCATCCCTAGCTAACAGGACCAGTGGTCAGGGATGATGGGAATTGTAGTCCCAAAACATCTGGAGGGCCGAGTTTGGGGATGCCTGGTTTAACTCATCCAACCCCAATGTACCATCCTTTATTTATTTATTTATTTATTTGTCATGTGTCTATGTAGGGCATCTTATGCTGTGGCAGAAGTCTCAGGCCCCATAGGAAAGGACTCTGCTGTGTGGCTCCTTATAAAAGACTGGACATGTCATGCATCAGAATGAAAGTGATAATTCTTTTGGGCTTGAGTGGTGGTTAGGCATTGGCTAAGCCTTTGTTTGGATGAAGAGGAGGTTGTAGCCTTCATCTGCCCCTCCTCAGCAAGGGTATCCTGTTAAGGTGTGGATTCTGTCCAATGCCTGGACGTGGGGTAGGGCCATGTCACAACCCCAACGGGGACTCATCAGGGCCATACCTGCCAAGTCCTGGACTGCAGAATCCGGGACCGGCAGCCGCGTGACACCGAAAGTTGCGTAGACACAACTTCCGGTGTAGCTTTGCCCATCTATGGGCACCAAAAATGGCCGGCGCCGGCAACGGAAGTCGCATCTATGCATGTCCGGAAGTGCATAGACGCAACTTCCAGTGTCGCTTTGCCCGTCTATGGGCACCAAAAATGGGCGGCGCTGACACCGGAAGTCGCGTCTACGCACTTCCGGACATGCGTAGACGCGACTTCCGGCGCCGGTGCTGGCCATTTTCGGTGCCCATAGATGGGCAAAGCAGAAAAAACAATGGCTGCCGGCAGGAGCGGAATTAGGGAGAATAACGGGAGACGAACTTATACAGGGGACCGCTGGGAAACGGTACGAAAAAACGGGGGTTTCCCGGGGAAAACGGGGTACTTGGCAGCTATGGTCAGGGCTCTCCTATTTGATGTAAGTGATAGGGTTCCCCTTATTGGTGGTTTACCCTTAGACAGACTCCCTGCAGATGGGCGCGAGTCAAGATATAGCCTGGCCTCCCCCCAATGCCTAAGCCAAACCGCTCACATCTGTAACCAATAAAGTAGTGGCCTTATTTGAACCCATAAACCAGAATGATTATGTCCGTGTAATTATTGTCCATAAGGGAACTGTGGGTTATGGGGCCTTGGCATGCAATTGGTATCCGAATGGTGCCACAAAACCTAGAAGCCAATCTAGTTCAGCATCCATTTCTAACAATGACCAACCAGGTGCCAGTGGGATTGAAGCACACAAGGAGGCTTAGCCCTCGCAGGACAGGAAGTGCAGTTGGGACTCCACTTTAGGGACCAAAAAGTATTGTGCTGGCACTCCTTCCAGTCTCAGCATCTCCTGTTGCTGCACAAGAGCCGCCTGACCTGACGAACTCTTCCCATCTCATTCTGAACATTACCTTTGCAGGGTAAGAAGGCAAGAGCCTGCAAATGAATGGACAGGAAAACATATTAGACTCATGCAATAGATCTGTTGCTGTCTGCACTTCTTCAGACTGCTGGTACAGAATTAAGTCTTTTAAAGCTGAAAATGCCCCCAAAGTAGCATCAAAGTGGCTTTACATCCCTGAACTTAGTGCAGGGCCAGATTTAGGTTTGATGAGGACCTACCGATAAGCTACTGAAGGTAATGGGGCCCTTTATACGTCCATCCGTCCTTTGGCAACAACAAATTGTCATTGTTTTTTTGTGTTGAATACATGCTATATGGTAATTTATGGCATAGCTGTCAAGTTCTCCCTTTTTAAAAAGGGAAATTCCCTTGTGCTGAATAGGCTTCCTCGTGAGAAAAGGGAAAACTTGACAGCTATGATTTATGGACCTAATAGGTATCTAAAGCCATTTGCACATACAGAATGTAGGCACCCTATATGTAGAAATGAGCAAACCAGTGATGTTTTAGGAAGCAGGCTAGCAGGCGGGGCCCATTACTTACACCGCAACACAAAACACTGTTGCTGTATGTAGGTTTTATTTTATTTGTTTTTTTAATCTTATATTTTGGAAATGTACATTCCCTTTAAAAAATTTTGGGGCCCCCAAGAGAGTGGGGCCCTAAGATATAGCTTGTTTACCTTATACGTAAATCCAGCACTGACTTAGTGCCACTCTGACCCACCCAAGCCGATAAGCTCCCAAAATGCTGGTGAAGGGAAGATGGTTCTGCTAATGCTACCCCCCACCCCCACCCCCCAGTTTCAGTGTGGCATGGTACAGCCCAGAAACATAGATCCCGTGAAAGTCTTGCTTGTCTTTCTTAATGCAGTTGTTGTTGTTTAGTCGTTTAGTTGTGTCTGATTCTTTGTGACCCCATGGACCCCTAATGCAGTTAGTGAGCTGTATAATCTTTTTCTTTTCTTTTTTTCAATGAAACACTGAACACTGAGGGGTGGGGGAAGACTTCTGTAATTAGGTGGCAAAATCCTGTGAAACTGAGCCAGAACTATTGGTAGTAAAAGTGAAGTCAGTCTAGTTCATTTTGATTACTCCTCTTTTTTTTAAAAAAAAATAGATAGCTTACGAAGAGGCTATCACCTGCTTTTTTATATAAGTAACTATGTTTGACATTTCAATTTAGTTCTTACAGCTTCTAATACATTTTTTATCTTGTACTCTTCTGCAGATAATTTACTTCCCAGTGTTTCTGTGTAACAGCAGCTAGGGTGAAGAAAATGTTCTCATTTATGTGTAAATTTTCTTAACAAACTCATCTGCATAATCACATTTCTTCTGCCCAACTATTGTGTTGTACACTAGCCGGTTTTTAAACTTTGAAACAGGTCAGCTCAACATCTTCACAAACCAAAGTGAGAACATCAAATAATAATCTCATTTGGCTGCAAAGGTACCGCTGTCATGGAACTAAGATGGCATGTATGGCTTAGGCTTTGTGACAAATGATAATTTTGAAGAGAGTTAAAGGTGACACAATAGAAGCAGCATATCCTGTGGCATACACGTGTATTTCTCCTGAACCACTGTCATTTCTATTCAGACAGTGTTTTGAAACAATAGGAAATCTTGCCAAACAGGGGAGCAGAGATGATAGGCATACATGGACCATGAGCAATGACAGTTGTTTTAACTGGCCTTTGGTGCTCTGAAAAAACTGCTGCTGGTCTCCATCTTTCCTGTTGTATAAATGTTTAAGGTCTTGGCTACATGTTACACACATCACATGAAAAACAGCCACATGTAAGACAGGCTCTTGACTATTCAGAATTCTGAAGAGTCCCCTGGAGACAGGTAGAGAAATATCTCACCTGTCTCACCTGTTGTTGTTGTTGTTTTAATTATTAATATATATTTATTTATATCCCACCTTTTTACTGACAGGGACTCAAGACGTCTTACAGATAATAAGAATTGATAAAAACATAGAAAAAGCAACCATTAAAGAAACTCTCTCTCTGTGTGTATATATTTATATACAAATACAGGGACGCGGGTGGCGCTGTGGTCTAAACCACTGAGCCTCTTGGGCTTGCCGATCAGAATGGTTTGAATCCCCGCAATGGGGTGAGCTCCCATTGCTCGGTCCAAGCTCCTGCCACCCTAGCAGTTTGAAAGCACGCCAAAAAGTGCCAGTAGATTAGTAGGTACCGTTCCGGCGGGAAGGTAAATGGCGCTTCCGTGCGCTGCTCTGGTTTCGGTGTTCCATTGCACCAGAAGCGGCTGAGTTATGCTGGCCACATGTCCCGGAAAAACTGTCTGCGGACAAACACCAGCTCCCTTGGCTTGTAGAGCGAGATGAGTGCCGCAACCCCAGAGTCGTCTGCAACTGGACTTAACTGTCACACACACACACACACACACACACAAATAGGAGTTGTGTGCTCCCCATAACCAGCTGCAGTCAGCAATCTGGCTGCAGCACTTTGAGCCAGTTGAAGTTTCTGAGCCCTTTTCAAAAGCAGCCCCACACAGAGCATGTTACAGAAATCCAAACAGGATGTAAGCAAGGTGTGTGTCACCTGTTGCTTATCAGTCTTTCTTTTACTTATATTATTTTTGATATTCCTTATTTATTTCTCTCTCCTGCCTTTCTTCCATCATGGAACCCAATACTGTGTGGTTCACTCATTGAGGTATGACCAGGCCCTGCCTTGAAGAGCCTCAGTAAGGAGATGGCCTCAGACCATCCCTCTTGGACCTCCCTCCTCGGACTAGGAAACATTTCTCCAGAGCTCTGCAGCCTCTTCAGATGCCTGCATTTCCTGGTCTGAAAAAAGCCCTGCTGGAGGAGTTACCTCATGATTTCTTCCCCTAGGCTTGAACTGAGGCAGAGTGCAGACCAGCACTGAAATGGCTTGTGGAATGCATGGCCAAACCACCTCTAAAGTAAGCACAATTCCTCTGAAATGTTCTCTTCCCATTGATAATGTTTGAATGCAATTTCTTATATTATTAACTGATGGTTGTGATGCAGAGGTCAGGGTTTCTTGCTAGGGTTTCTTGCACCCTAGGTGAGATCACCTTCTGCCCCCCCCCTAATAATAATAAAATAATAATAAAAATAGAAAAAATAAAAATAGAAAAAATAAAAATAGGAAATAGGAAAAAATAAAAATAAAAAATAAAAATAAAATAAAAAACAGCTGAGAGGCGCAGCGAGGTGGCCCCAGGCCCACGCTCCCCGTGCGCCTCCGGAGCTTCACGCGGGGAGCGCGAGCCTGGAGCTGCCTCCACTGTGGCTGTCAGCTGTTGAGCGGCTTCAGGCCGCGCTCCGGAGGCACGTGCTGGCCTCAGGATAGCAGCCTGAAGCTGCTCAACAGGTGACAGGCACAGTGGAGGTGGCCCCAGGCAGCACCGGGGGGGGGCAGCGGGCGGCGGGCAGGCTGGCCAGCGCCCCCTCCATTTTGGCGCCCTAGGCAGCTGCCTAGTTCGCCTTAATGGACGCGCCAGCCCTGGCAGAGGTGGGGAAAGAGAAATTCAGTGTGGCACTAACAGGACCACACAGACATTGTGACTGAGCCAAAGCCTAGCATTTTATCCCTCGTGTCACACTAACTTTCATTTTAGCATCATGGCAGAAGCCTGGAGTGGTCCAGCCCTACAGCATTCTGGGAACTTGTCTGTCTTGGGAGACAATAGAGGTGTGTGCCTTTGAGGGTAAAGCCAAACAGTTGCAAGGTTACAGTGCCTGCTGTGGCTGTAGAGACTGGTACAGGAGTGACATGTTTTGTTGCAGCTGGGGCAGATGAAGGTGTCTGGTTGTGCTGCTGCAGGTGCACCATGGCGTTTTTCTCTCTCTGTGTTCCTCCCAGTGGTCACTCCTCCTTTGGTCACTGCTGTGGATACAGGACCTGACTGTCTATCTCCAGTCACTTTGGTCATCTGCAAGGGATTCCCACACAGTGGGATTAATGTCACCATTGGCAGACATCTTTGTAATGCGGAGTTGGTCTGCCAATGGGCCTGGTGTCCAAATCCAACTCCCCTTCGAGCACGTCCTTGGGGATCCTGCCATCTTCCATTTTGTAGACATGCCCAAGCCAGCATAGATGTCACTAAGACGTGCTGGGAATGTGGGAGAGCAAAGTGCTCTGGGAACTTATGGAAACAGGAACAGTATGGGATAGGCAGTGCAGCCAATGGGTGTAGCCCAGAGACCACATTCGTCATGCCTGGTCCTGTTTCCATGGATAGATTAAGGAATTGTTATCCTTCAAAGCGACCCAGGTGGCGCTGTGGGTTAAACCACAGTGTCTAGGGCTTGCTGATCAGAAGGTCGGCGGTTCGAATCCCTGCAACGGGGTGAGCTCCCGTTGCTCGGTCCCAGCTCCTGCCCACCTAGCAGTTCGAAAGCACATCAAAGTGCAAGTAGATAAATAGGGACCGCTCCGGCGGGAAGGTAAATGGCATTTCCGTGCGCTGCTCTGGTTCGCCAGAAGCGGCTTTGTCATGCTGGCCACATGACCCGGAAGCTGTCTGCGGACAAACGCCGGCTCCCTCGGCCTATAGAGCGAGATGAGCGCCGCAACCCCAGAATCGGACATGACTGGACCTGATGGTCAGGGGCCCCTTTACCTTTACCTTTATCCTTCAAAGCAGTCCAAGACGTTTCTGTCGTAAAATAGAGCTGAAACATATGGAGTAACAATTACATAAGGCATTGATGGCATATTAGCTACAGATTAAAGAATCACAAATTTCACAGGTTCGGGGGCAAGAACAAGCTAAAAAGAAACACTGTTGTGCTTATTTATTAACCAGTTGTCTGCCCACAGCATCTGTTTGCATTAGTAACATAATTACTGTGATAATAAGCTCATTGATTTAGTATCTGAGGAAATAATCAATCAGGACATCACATTTGTCTTCCTTTACTTGACAGCCCATCTTCCACAGTGAATAGTAGACAATGTTAATCCTCGCCATTGTTTCAGAGAAACAGAGCAGCGACTGAAAGCAGCCTTTAAAAAAAGGGAGAGCAGATCTTGAAGTGTAGTTTGGTTCGAGTGACAGGGAGAAAGAACCAGCAGGACCTGGGCAAAAATGCTATCCCTTAGGCATGGCACCATGAAACCCAATATCACTAATGCAGAAAGCAGCCGCAGTCCAGCAGCAAGAACTTGGAAATAATGCCACACGAGTTTGGCTTCTATTAATTTCAGACTGAACAAAGGAGAGGAAATGTATGGATGTTTGTGGAGAGTTACCCCACTTTGTACCCAGGTGGCGCTGTGGGTTAATCCACAGAGTCTAGGGCTTGCTGATCAGAAGGTTGGCGGTTCGAATCCCTGCAACGGGGTGAGCTCCCATTGCTCGGTCCCAGCTCCTGCCAACCTAGTAGTTCGAAAGCACATCAAAGTGCAAGTAGATAAATAGGGACCGCTCTGGCAGGATGGTAAACGGCATTTCCGTGTGCTGCTCTGGTTCGCCAGAAGCAGCTTTGTCATGCTGGCCTGCGGACAAACGTCGGCTCCCTCGGCCTATAGAGCGAGATGCGCGACGCAACCCCAGAGTCGGACACAACTGGACCTGATGGTCAGGGGCCCCTTTACCTTTTTACCCCACTTTGTATGTGGAGAACCAACTTCTATTTCCCACTGCTGATTCGCCAAGTGTGGGGAGGAGTTCCTATTTTCCTCCCACTCCCAACATTGTCTTATATTTCAAAACCTTCTAACCACTACCACCAGAAAACTATTCTATAAAGTTTACCAATGCCTTCGAATATAAGCCAGCTGTGGTACTTCAGACGCGGTACATAACCAGCCAGACACACTTTATAAGTAAATTAAAATATCACAGTGTTCTTCATTTATTACTGTTCATGAATAATACTGTTTTTAAATAATTAAGGTAAATACGGTAATTGCGCATAAGAGTGATGTGGCTGAAGTATTGCCTGAAGTGGCTTTACATTTCTAAAAAGTGATCGGAAAAGGCTGTTGGTGGATAAACATTTTCTAAACTCGCACTATTAGAAGGAGAGTGTCACCTAATGAAAGAAAATCTATTATTCACATGACTTTTAATCCACAAATAACTTACAGTGCAATCCTATCCATGTCTACTCAGAAGAATATCCCATCAAATACAATAGCATTTACTACTAAGTAAGTGGGTATAGGACTGCAGTCTAAATCAATTAAATCTGCATACATTTGCATACCAGTAGAAAGGCAGTCATTCTGGAAAGGGGGGGGGAGTACCTTGCTTTTAGATCACATATGTAATTGTAGACACATTGAATTAGGTGATATCTTAGAAGAGATATGCTTTCCATTGTGTGAGGAAAGAAGAATATGTCTTCTAAAATGTTGCCTGCTATCACAATTTTTGTAAGTACCTCGATTTAAAAAATTTGAAGGTTCTTTTTTTATATAAAAAAGAAGAAGGAATAAAAAGTGCTACCTAATTAACTGGAAACATCTTTTAAATTGAGCAGAAGATTTTCAATTGACCAAGGAACTGACTAAACATTTCAGCCCTGTTAGTAAACTGTCATTCATTTATCATCCTCTTTATGGTATAATTCAGAGAAAATGCATTAAACTGAAGTGGTACTGATCATTCTGAGATATATAACATTGATTCATGTGGGATTCTATTGTGTTGTTGCATATATATATATTTGGTTAAATTCTCCTTTCCTTTGGCCTTAAAGCATCTCCTTAAAAATTCCATGCTTACAGGATCCTGTCAAGGCCACGTATATGTACATGTGGTGTTTTGATGCTCAACACTCCCATGCCCCCCAAATTTAGGATACAGTTAGAGATTTTGAGAAGCTGTCTTATGGAAATGGAGTCATTCTCATGTGGTGAAGGGCCTCTCATGCCAGCATAACACCTCCTTAGTCTTGGGCTGTGACAGCCAGGCATAACCCCAAATTCCCAACAGTAGAGTTAAGGCGTATAAATATAGACTTTGATATATGTTGACCAGAAAAGGCACATTACCGCAATGAGGAGGGAGGCAAACATTGAGGAATGGGGCAAGGCATGTTCTATGGTTTCTAGGCATTCTCCAGTCCATTGTGTTGGGACAACTCTATGGTGCCCTCTCTTTAAAGGATCATGGAAATGACCCTTTGTGCTGTACAAGCATAACTCTCTTTGGTCTATGGTTCTAATCTCAGGCACTCTGTTTTTAGAACCCAAAAACACAACTACTGCTAATTGCTATTTAGCTCTCATGGAGCAAGCACCATCTATCATCCTGCAAGCAGTAGATACACAGGAGGGTTATCATTATTGCTATTTTAAGACATCTGCTCATCAATATGTTGACTCTGATATATACTATAAAGTTGGAGTCAGCACAAGAAGGAATTCCATTGAACCTACCAAGAAAGTGTAATTTCCCACATCTGGGAATTGCCACCTCCAATCAAATGGTTTTCCTAAAGTTGCCACGTTAGGAAGGGACCCTGAAAGCTGAATTTCCACCTTCCCAAATCTGCATTTTTATCTGACAGTGACTCGGGCCTTTCCTCTCACTTGCTACCAGAAAGCTCATTAACCCCATAGGGAATAATGGGGGTTGCGGCCGGACCCAGCAGAAAAAGACTGTGTGTGTGTTTAGGGGTGGGTCTAAGCTTAAGAGTGAAGATGATTGGAGGGCTGAGTGTTGCTGGGGTAAAATGCATGTATCCATTTCTTGATTGACAGAGCGAGTGCTTAAGTACTCAGCGTTTTAGTCCCAAGCTCATTCCTGCTAGAGATTTGAATCTCCCTCCCGCCCACCGCCTTTTCTTTGCAGGTTTAGACTGACCTTGCTATGGCGCCGCCTGTATTCAGGGGCCAGTAGGATTTTTTTCTAGTTGGCTGTTGCCATCTGGTTTTTCGCCTACTGCTTAGCAATAGTCACAACTTGTTAGGTTGGCGGGTTAGGCTTTGGTTGATGAGTTTGGGAGGGGCATCGCATGGAGGGGCATGCCCCTCAGTGTTGCTCTTATAGAAGTATTCCGTTAAAGGAATCCTGGGGCTCCGGGGCTCTAGTCCTTACACCCCCGCAATGGTGCGGGGCTGGGGCCAATACAGAGCACGAGCCTTGGGGAACATTTCTGGTGGGGGAGATGGCCTGGACTCAGCTATCTCCTCCACCATGGGGTGTTTACTTGACTTTCCTACCGTAGGAAGTCAGAGCTGGTCCTGTCCCACCATGGGGCAGAAGATTAACCAAAGCCTAAGGCCAACACTCAAATTAATTTGTAATTTTGAATAAAGTTGTGGCCAAAATTATGCCAAAAAACAAAACCTAAAATAATGTGTCTGTCTGAGTTATTGGTGGGAATTTTCTGGGGGTCTTGGTACGCAACCAGGGATTTAGGATAGCACTTCCTGTATGCATAGCTTGTGCGCCCATGAATACAGTCCCTGGAAAGAGAAGCCCTTATCTTTAAGAGTGTTGATGACTGTTATTGTACAGTGGTACCTCGGCTTACAAACACCTCGGCTTACAAACACTTCGGGTTACAGACTCCGCTAAGCTGGAATTAGTACCTCGGGTTAAGAACTTTACCTCAGGATGAGAACAGAAATCGCACGGCGGTGGTGCGGCGGCAGTGGGAGGCCCCATTAGCTAAAGTGGTACCTCAGGTTAAGAACAGTTTCAGGTTAAGAATGGACCTCCGGAAAAAATTAAGTTCGTAACCAGAGGTACCACTGTACTTACATTACGAGAGCAACCAAAGGCAGGTTGTTCTTTGTTTCCTAACCAGATGCAGTCTTAACAGAAGTGTGGCCTCACAGCTAATCTAAATTCTAAATTCTGGAAAGCTGACAGCTGGCCTCTTTCTGTTGATCAAGAAACTCTGAAAAGCAGTGGTTTGTGCTGTTGGTTGTCCTCCTTGATTCTTCAAGAGGATTTTAGGCTTACATACAAATGTTTTATATAGCTATATATTCCACTATCTCATTTTTTAAAACATTGGAAGAAAGGCCTATTAAATCAAATAAAAGAGGGAGGACTTGGGTGATGTGTTGCGTGGGCATAATCATAAATCAGGTATTTATTGACATATGCCAGTGACAGCTGTAAAACATCCACTTTTCCCCCTTTAACTCCATTGGAAAGAAGCCTTTAAAGGTCTGTTCAAAGCCCAGTCTCTTCTCATCAAACAAATGAAGTTTATTCAGTTGTAATCCCTCCAGGACTCATTGGCCACAAAGTTCCCAAGACCACTTCAGGTAAACAGAGGCGTGCAAAGTTTGCACCATCAACATCAAAGCTATTTTGATATCTCTTCTGTGCTTGGCTTGTGGCCCTTGACATCACAGAAGTGTTTACTGACCCCTCTTCCACTGAATATTTTTAAGTGCTAAACATTAAGATGGTGGGCAGGGGTATTTTTATATGAAAAGTAGCTGTAGGTGGACAGAAGCGTGATGCTTCTTAAGGAGTCAGTTCCTGAAAGTTTATGTTGGTCAACCTCGGCCTTTTGTACTTTTTCTTTGCCAGTGACCCAGATCACACAAATTCCATTGCTACTTCTGTGTTGTTGTTGTTTTACCACTGCCCAACTTTTTCTAATCTCACAGCTACCCACCAAACCCCAGGATCCTGGCATCCTACATTCCCAAGCAAATCATGGGGGTGGAGGCAGGAGTGTTTGAGACCTACTCTCAAAAGGACAACTAGATGAGGTCAGTTGGCAGCTCTAGTTCCTCTTCCTCTGGTAAAATATCTGAGGAATTACGTGATAAGAATGTTTATATAAGAATAGCAGCATTTCTTAGTGGTTCCCCCTCCCCAACACCCCCCCCCAATTATTATATATTTTGTACATAATTTCAACACCAGCTAGCTGATGTCAGATTGTGATAAGAGCAGTGAATGTAAAACAATAATTAGCTAGGTGAAAACACACTTCTCGTGTTTGTGTTTCTTCTTTCTTTTTAATTTTTTTTGCTGACTGACATTCCACCAGAGGCCTGGCCAGTCCCCCCCCCCCTTTGCACCCTGCCCTCCTCATCTATTGAATGAAATCACAGCAACTGCTCCACCATTGGGATCAATATCCAGGCCATTATGTTGGCAAAAGAAGCAGCAAATCACATTTAGCTGGATTGTCAGGCTCATTATTATAAACAGATGGCAGCCCTTGCACTACAATGCGGCCGAGAAAAGACTGACATCATTTCACATTAAAATCTATAATGCTAATACACATCGCAGAGTCTTTGTAGAGGTCCTGAGTGCATTAATCTTCTGAATGATTTGCCAATGTGCATGCTGGTTGAGGTGTTTTCTCACTTGACTGGAATTAAAAAGATGGTTCTTTGGCTGAGAATGGTTAACATTTATCCACACAGATTGAGCAAAGTTAACATGCAATCTTCTTTACCAGTTACATCCTGATAGGATTGAATGGGTTGTTTTGTGGGAGCAAATGCTGCTATACAGTGGTACCTCGGTTTAAGTACACAATTGGTTCTGGAAGTCTGTACTTAATCTGAAGCGTACTTAACCTGAAGCGAACTTTCCCATTGAAAGTAATGGAAAGTGGATTAATCCATTCCAGACGGGTCCACGGAGTACGCAGCCTGAAGCGTACTTAACCCGAGGTATGACTGTAATTGGTTCCGGAAGTCTGTTCTTAACCTGGAGCGAACTTTCCCATTGAAAGAAAGTAATGGAAAGTGGATTAATCCGTTCCAGACAGTTCCGTGGAGTACTTAAACTGAAAGTACTCAAACCGAAGCGTACTTAAACCGAGGTATGACTGTATTCCACAGCTGAGCTTTTCTTTTCTTGCCATCACAACAGTGATGCAAGGATGAGCTGATCATTTGCTTACAGTAATTACAAAGTATGAACTTCAGCAAATGACTTCTTGGGAACCTTACAAAACAAAGGGCCTGGCAAGATGTGCTCTCACTTTCCTACGCATCATGAAGAATCTCTGTTTTCTGGTAGAACACTGTCCTTGCATTGCTTTGGGGGCGATTATTGTAAGGATGCTTTTAATGACAGCTTTGTATATTTGCACACGTGATATTTGTGCAACATATTCTCTTTTCCATCTCCTGAGAAGTTGATTCACCTTTACTCTAGTGCACATCTGTAAAAATATATAGTCTACGCTAGAACAGTTCCCCCCTTAAACTCCTGTCCAGATAATTAATGTTGTTAAACATGTTTGAACTGCAGTATTCTTTCATATTCTGTCAGATCTAGCCCCAGTTGGTCCAGCAGCTTTTGGGGAGATGTGACTTAGTGACTTTACTCCATTCTCTGGTAGCCACCAGACTGCACTTATTGCAATGACCTAAATGTGAGGTAGTGATGTATGGAAGTGAGAGCTGGACCATAAAGAAGGCTGATTGCCGAAGAATTGATGCTTTTGAATTATGGTGCTGGAGGAGACTCTTGAGAGTCCCATGGACTGCAAGAAGATCAAACCAATCCGTTCTGAAGGAAATCAGCCCTGAGTGCTCACTGGAAGGACAGATCCTGAAGCTGAGGTTCCAATACTTTGGCCACCTCATGAGAAGAGGAGACTCCCTGGAAAAGACCCTGATGTTGGGAAAGATTGAGGGCACAAGGAGAAGGAGACAACAGAGGACGAGGTGGTTGGACAGCGTTCTCGAAGCTACGAACATGAGTCTGACCAAACTGTGGGAGGCAGTGGAAGACAGGAGTGCCTGGCATGCTATGGTCCATGGTGTCACAAAGAGTCGGACATGACTAAATAACTAAACAACAACAAAATGTGAGGTTGTCCTTGAAGACTGTTTCAGCTGCTACAGAATGCAGCAGCCAGACTAATGCCCTGAGTGGCATATATAACACCTATAACTCCTGTTCTAAAGCAGCTGAACCCAATTTCATGTTGGTGTTTAAAGCCCTACAGAACTTGAACCTCAAATATTTGGAAGACCGAGACGATCAAGGGGATGAAGTGACCAAAATGTTAGTAGCCACAATGGCTATGCTCTGTCTCTATGGTCAGAAGCAGTAGTGCCCTGAATGCCAGAGAGCCCTCCTTGGCTGGGGAGGTTGTTCCGCCTTCATTCTTAGAGTCTAAGGACTTTCTCCTGGAATCAGTAACAGTCCTTCTTCTGCTGTTGGAGCCAGTGTTTGTTTAACGACCCCTTTAATTACAGAAGGCGTTCCCAGAACGAGTGGTGTTAACCATCCAGCCTGAAACACATCCCTGTTTAAACAAATATTCTGGTGTCAACCTGTTTATTGTAAGTCATTACTTGCATCTTAAATTGGGCCCTGAAATGAATTGGAAGCCAGTGTGATCAAAGCAAGACCAGTGTAATATGACTGGAAAACTGAACACCAGAATTTTGTCTATCTGCAGCATTTTATGCCAGCATTAGTTTCTGAGCACTCTTTGCCCTTCACAAAGTGCATTGCAATAATTCTAATCTGGCTATTACGACATCTGTGACTAGTTCTGCTTTCTGCAGGAAAGAGCATAACTGGTGGACCAGATGAAGCTGGCCAAAGGCAGCCAAGACAGCTGGGAGCCTTCAGGGGGAGTAGAGTACAGTCTTGTTCAGGATGACACCCAGATAACAGTCCTCCTTAGTTGTACATGAAGCAGCATTTACTTCTGACCATTGCCTGAAATAACACTGAATGAGGCACAAATTTCCAAATGTGTCCACCTCATTCACACTTAAAAAATACCAAAAACTTGGCTGTGCACCTAAAAATATAATGCAGAACTGTTCAGTAAGCTGCAAGATTGAGAGACTGGCCATGGAAGAGTTATTTGTAATGGCTGAATAGATACACACACACACACAATAAAGCCAATTTCACTTGTGCAATCATGATTCAGAATTCTGACATGGAATTAAATTTTAAAATCACATATCTGCTTTTTTTTGGATAAGTGTCTCAAGCATGTTTTGCTACTGTTTGGGAAGGCGGAGATATCTGTGAAAATAAATGGGAAACTTTTTCGCATCCGTATCGTACCCCAGCACTACTTGCTATTAGCAGAGTTTCCCAGATGGCTCCGAGTGTTTCCATACTGTCAGTTTAAGTGAGAGCGTATACATGATATGCTATTCAGCCAGCTTGCCTTCCATTATTAGGTGATTGCTTGATGTGATAAGAGAGAATCCTCTGTAATAGTGGTTGCATATTAAAATAACCAAGCAATCATTGCAGCCAAATGTAACTTGTGAATTCACCTTTAAAGAACACACTCTTTAGGAAAGCGAACTAGTAAAAATGTAATTACATTTTTATTAATTTTTCCAGATTTCCCCCTCTCTCACACATTTTATTTTACAAAACATTTCCTTATTATTCTGCTCAGTGTTACATGGAAGAGAAGGAAAGGGAGCTATAAATGTAGGCTGACTATCGGGTAGGGAGGGGAGGGGAGGGGAAGGGAGCAACTACATACTGACAACAAGATTTATTAGAATAATCTTCCCAAAGGTAATGCTGAAATCCCAATCAATTAACATATTTAAAACAAGATTGGACAAAGCACTAGTAGATGTATATTAGAGAACAATTCAGCATTGCCATGGGACTAGACTAGAAGACTTTAAAAGGTCCTGCCAGTCTCCAGAGAGATCTTTAAACTATTACGAACAATGAGAAACACCATTACATTTCAATTGTTCCTTCCTAAGGAACTGGCCCAATTCCGTACATATGAACGCATTAATATAAGCAACATGGGGAATGGAACACGAATAAAGGCATACTCCAAGACCCTTAGGCAAAATACAGGGCGCTCATCCTGAAATAATATCAAACCTTACCCCATGCTTTGCAGGTTCCTGGCAATGATGGGACCAGCATCTTGTTCTCTTAACCCCTGTTCACCCCAGTTGGGGGAAGCCAGTCCAGGGTGGGTGGTTCCAAGGTGTGGAATGCATCTCTACATGATGGAGGGGTTCGTGCTGCCCTTAAAAAGGCTGCAGTGCATCTACTTCTGAAGAAGCCCACTCTAAACCCTTTGGTTGGTAGCAACTACTGTCTAATCACAAAGATTCCCTTCTTGGGTAAGAAAGGCAGCAGAGCAGTTGCAGTTGCAGGAGTTTCTGCAGGACTGAAATTACCTGGATCCATTTCAAACTGGGTTTGCGAATGAATCAGCCTTGGGAGATTCCTGTTCCTATTTCTTCTCAGTGGCTTCTGGTATCATAGACAAGGGTATCCTCCTGAACCAGCTCTGTGGACTGGGTATCGGGGGCACAAAGGGATGTGGTCTAAACCACTGAGCCTCTCGGGCTTGCTGATTGGAAGGTGGGCAGTTCGAATCCGTGCGACCATAGTGAGCTCCCGTTGCTCTTTCCCGGCTTCTGCCAACCTAGCAGTTCGAAAGCATGCCAGTGCATGTAGATAAATAGGTACCACTGTGGCGGGAAGGTAAACGGCATTTCTGTGTGCTCTGGCTTCCCTCATGGTTTTCCGTTGCACCAGAAGTGGTTTAGTCATGCTGGCCGCATGACCCAGAGAGCTGTCTGTGGACAAATGCTGGCTCCTTCGGCCTGAAAAGTGAGATGAATGCCGCACCCCATAGTCACCTTTTGGGGGGGGGCTTTTTGCCTTTATTTATTTTGCCTTTTTTTGGAGGAACAGTATTATAGCAGTTCTGCTTCAACCTACTGGGCCATGTCCAGATAGTATCAATGGGAGACTGTGTTTTGGCCACATGATCTTCACAATATGGTTGTGCATTGGATTACACTTGAATTCTGTCATCTTTGAGATGAACCCATTCCAAGTCAAGCCAGAACTTTTCCATCGCTAAGTGAAACAGTGAACAAACTTTGTAGCAAGCCTTCAATAAAAATTAGTAAGGCTGCTAGGGGGCAGGTAAATTTGCCTCAAGCTCCGAGCTGGCCTTCTCTGCATTACAGCATATGACATAGTTACAGGTAGGTAGCCGTGTTGGTCTGCTGTAGTCGAAACAAAATAAAAAAAATTCCTTCCAGTAGCACCTTAGAGACCAACTAAGTTTGGCATTGCTATGACATTTCATGGGCATGCACACTTCTTCAGATATAATAAGATGTAACATCCATGTCATGCAGCCAAACACTCTAAACAATGTAGGAAAAATGTATTCTAGAGATATTTTGTAAACAATGCATCCCAAGCTGTTTGTGAGTCATTCACACCCATAATCCTCTCTTGTGTACCATTGACAGAGTGACCTTCACCCTCCTTGGCACATCCATCATCCCGTGAACTTTTCATGAAGTACCAACCTCATCTCATCCTTCCAAACAAGCCTTTGTCCAGGTCCCAGCTTATCACTCACTGGGGGAATCTTGTGTTTGCACAAATATTTATCTGTGATGAGGGGTCGTGGGGGGGGGGGAGATGGAAGAAAGATCGCAAGTTCAGCACCTTTGAATGTTAGTGCTGATGGTTAGGCTTTAAAGCTTATCTGTCATCCTAACCTTCGCTGTATTTAATAAACCACTTTCATTTTTGCTTGACTACGCAATAGAAGTTGCCTTGGGAATTGGTTACATCTGAAATGAGCTTCGGTGATCTGTCTTTTTGTGAAGGAAGTCGACAATCTCACATATTTTCCTTATGCATATCCCCTCCTCCTGTTGTGCCCACATTTTTGTCTACAGAATTTACTGAAGACACAAACTGAGCACCCATGTAGATAACTATATTGGTTGAAATGATTGGAATGAGCAGACTTGAGCAGTTGAGACTAGTCTTTAAGCAATTCTTGCTGGTCTTTTATGAAATCAAACCTGCCTTCCAAAACCACCACCTGCCATTAATCCAATTAGAAGAACAAAAGGATGGTCCTGGTTTATGTTCCCACTACAAGGAGTGGAAAGGGGATCACACCCCCAAGGACAGTCATTGAGATGATAGGGGAACTGGCTTTGTTAAAGGGTGCAACTGGGAATCCCTCCTCAGTTCTTTATAGGTCTGCTAATAGTAGAAAAGAAAAGCAAGATGTCAGCCCAAGAGATGGAAGGGGGAAAGGGCTTGAACTCAACGTGACCTTGCATCCCACAGAAGCAAAAGCCAAGTGATGAGTCTATAGCAAAGGACCTACTGCAGGGATTTTAAAAAAAATCCATAAATATATTGGCTAAAGTTAAAGTGCACAAATTGTGGGTTTAAAAAGCTGAATGGTGTCTTGGTGGGGTGGAAAGTTCTTGGAAGTCACCTTCCAAAAGTGGGCAACAGATCATACATGCACACACAATTGCACACACTTGACACACACATAACGCAGAGACACACAGACTCAGCTCCCCCATCAGTGGATACATCTCATCCTTCTCCCTTGTATTCTTCCCTCTTCTAGCTGGGTACATAATCCTTATGAGCTTCCTGCAGCCAATCAGAAGCCACGCTTTGGTTTCCAAACATTTTAGAAGTCGAACGGACTTCCGGAATGGATTCCTTTTGACTTCCGAGGTACGATTGTACTCTGCATGCTTTTCTGCCGTCACCCTGAGATAATAATAATAATAATAATAATAATAATAATAATAATAATAAATTTTTATTTATACCCCGCCCTCCCCAGTCAAAAACCGGGCTCAGGGCGGCTGACACCAACAGAACCACAATAAAACATAAAAACATAAAAATGACTCCCTCCCTTTTTCTTACAACGGCCTTTGTCCATTCCATTGTTTGTCCATTCTATTTCTTGGCTCTTTTCTATCTCCTTTTCAAAAATTTCCAGAGATGGCCTCAAGCCACTCTGGTGTCTCTGCTTATGGGCCATTGTATCCCAGAATTCCCCTCCCTTCAAACAGAGGTTTGCATAGGAAAACAAAATATAAAGCAAATGAATTTAAACATGAAGCCCAAGTAATACCAAGGGCATTCTAAAAAGACTTTTCAAAATAACAATATAACAAAGCATAAAAAGACCCTACAGCCTACTGGTTAAAGACACAGGTTCATACTGGGGTGTTGGTGGGTATGCACACACATTTTTGAAAGTCTTCTTAAATTAACACATTATGTAAGTGGCAGATATTTTTAAATGTTCCCAAAGCTGATTGCTAAAGACACTAATAAAAATGGTGCCCAGGTATATCAAATATAAATAGCCCTCTAAAGGCCTCAATATTTCCAAATTTATTATTCTCTGTGCATCTAATAATAGCCAAGAATAACCTGTGCTCTAGGTAACGCATAATATTTGTTTTAATCTTAAAACAACACAGCCTGCCATTTCTAAATGATGTTTTCATTCAAATGAAACCAATTTTGGGAAGGCTGTATTTTAGATTGGATACAACTGGAATTCAGAAGTCATGACATTTACTATATTACATTTTTAGTTATTGCAAAATCTCATTCTGAAAGATTTTCCCTGAATCATTTGCCTTTAAAATGTTAATGTGTCACTTATCCAATAGTTTCCTTTAGAAAGGAGCAATAAAAATGAAAAAGATCCCAGGTGTGGGTGAAAATTGAGCATTAAAGACACCAAACCAACAATGAAGCTTGCACATATGTGCTTGCAACACTCAAATAATAAAGTCTGCCAGTGTTGATAAACTGAATCCAATTTTGTGATTCTTTATCACAGTAGTACATAGGATGGTGTCCTTTAAGTTAAGGTATCCTTTAACTGAGGTCTAGCAATGAGGTGGAAAACCCGTTTCTGGACTTCATCACTTCAGACTGGTCCTCTATTAAAAAAAAAATAATGAAATAAAAATCCCTGCATATAAAAACTAATGAACTCAGACTAGAACACTTCAGGCTGGTCCTCTATTCAGACTGGTTCTCTATTCAAAATGAAATGAAATGAAAATCCTTGCGTATAGAAAGCTAGTATCCCAGGGAGAATCTGGCCTATTAACATTAACTGTAACAGTTTCTAAAATACTAGTTACAGGTAGGTAGCCGTGTTGGTCTGACGCAGTCAAAACAAAATAATTTCAGAAAATTTTCAGAAACAGACTGGAAAGAGAAGTTGCTGAATTGCAACTCATTACCAAGCTTAAAACCATGGAGAGACCTGGTCTGAATAAGGACACTGGATTCTTATCTCATTACACATGATCAAGTTTTCTTTAGCTACCTCAGCCCTTGCTTTTTCCTGCAAGACCAATTGCAATCGTTAACTGTCATCAGCAGGCTTACCACTCCTATCAGCCAATCACCCATTCTCACCACCCTTCTGAGTAATACCCCTCCCCACCCTCTGACTATACATAAGGGTCAGGTGACTTCTGTTTCAGTGTATCTGAAGAAGTGTGCATGCACACGAAAGCTCATACCTATGACAAACTTAGTTGGTCTCTAAGGTGCTACTGGAAGGAATTTTTTTAGTTTCTAAAATGTGCAGTTTATTAAAAGCTGGGCAGAGCAATCCTAAACCTCAATCTGTGCTGCTGGGAGGAGGGGTAGGAGCCCAGATGAAGTTGGCACAACAAAAAATTGAAATAATATTCACAAACACACACCCCTTCTGCCCTGGCTGGCCTCAGATGTGTGGTGGCTCCATTGCTCTGTTCAGGCCCATTCATCCTCAGCCAGGAGTTCAGATTGCTGCTTAACTTTCGACTGAGCACTTTTACAATAGAGAGGTTGCAGATGGAATCCCTGACCTGGACTTTGTTCAGAGTAGAAATGAGTTTGCTCTGCACCATCAGAATGAGTTTCAAAGCTTTACTGGAACAAAGTATTTAAATAGTTACAAATAAACTTTACTAAATACAAAATAGCACATTGCTCACAAACAGCAAGCAATGCAGTCCAGTCTTCTTTAGGTCTTCAATACAGTTCAAAAACTTTCCTCTCTCTGGTCCCAGAGAAAGTTCCTCAGCATCTGAACATCTACACCGCTGCTGGCTCCATCTCCTGACAAAGATGCTCAGTTCTCAAGTTTCATCTCATTCTGAGAGAGATCTTTCCAGCTCAAGAATCATCAGTCCGCATACTCCAGCTTCTTCTTGCTGCATTTACCTAGAGACAAACCTCTCTTGCCTAATGCAAACCACTATATAAGTTTGTTTTATTAACCTTCAATGCATATACAAATTACATTTTATGCATGTTAAACTTATATCTGTAACATGACAAGCCTTAACTGCTTTTTATTTGGGTAAAGTCTTGGCAGTATGCAGTATGAAGTATTTGCATAGTCAGAAATGGAGAGCAGGAAAAGCAAAATGACCCACTGCTGTCTGATAACGGTGAGATGCTTCCCCCCCGCCAAGCAAAAGCTTTATGTATAAAGACTGTTGCAAGGCATGCAATAATTAAGACACCAAGGCAGAGGTCCCCAAACATTCGCCCACCCCATGGATCACTTGAAAATGGCTAAGGGTCACTTGATGATTTTTCTGCCTGGTGTAACAGTTTTAGTGCTAGATACAGTATGATTAATAATTGAATTTTTATCGCTTCTTTTATTTCTTGAATATTGTATTTCAAAAATCCTTCTGCCCAATAGATACATTTTTGCAAGGACTTTTCTTTTAAATAATAAACTTGTTTATTTCATTTTCATTAATATGTGCATCCTTGGATACTTTCCCCTAGTTTACCTGTTATCTGCTTGGAGAAGTGCATCACAAAATTTGGAAAAGTGTAATTTGTATGGATAGTGAAGGGAACTGATTTTCTCCCACATCCTTAGAGTGATCTGGTAGATGCTTGACACTCTCCTTTTTTGCAGTCCAATGCAGGCAACAAAAAGTTTGTTATGTTCCTGGCATAATTAGATGGCTGTTAGCCTACAATCAAAGATGGCTGTTAACCTACAATCTGATTGGGGGCTAAAAGGGTTACAACATATGCATACTGATGGCTCAAAAAATGGGACTTGGGGAGCTGAACTTTTTTTTGCCCCTGAGACCATTGGTTCTGTATTTAGATTTCTTATGTCGGTCATCTCTTGAGTTTATTGTTGTTTTTCTATAGTGTGGCACTTTTTGTTATGGTTTTATTCTCTTTTTATTTGTAAACCTAGAGACATTACAGTGGTACCTCGGTTTAAGTACACAATTGGTTCCGGACGTCTGTACTTAACCTGAAGCGTACTTAACCTGAAGCGAACTTTCCCATTGAAAGTAATGGAAAGTGGATTACTCCGTTCCAGATGGGTCCGTGGAGTACTTAAACTGAAGTGTACTTAACCTGAAGCGAACTTTCCCATTGAAAGTAATGGAAAGTGGATTAATCCGTTCCAGACGGGTCCGTGGAGTACTTAAACTGAAGTGTACTTAACCTGAAGCGAACTTTCCCATTGAAAGTAATGGAAAGTGGATTAATCTGTTCCAGACGGGTCCGCGGAGTACTTAAACTGAAAGTACTCAAACCGAAGCGTACTTAAACCGAAGTATGACTGTAGTTTATAAGGTTCCTCATAAATAAACAGAAGTTGGGTTGAAGTCCCACCAAAGTTTTGACTCGGTTAATAATAAGCTCATTCTGCCCCCAGCCCTCTCTGCTCTAATCACAGCCACTATCTGATAGCAGAAGCGTGTCCTGGCTATGGAGCACTATGGGAAATGTAGTTCCCATGGTTCCTATATCCCATCCATTATTTGCCTCTGACAGGGGAAGGCCCATTCTGAAGGAAGCCAAAGGCTGGCAAAATTTCTAAAGGAGGTTTTCCACAGTTCCGGAGATCTCTCAGTCAAATAAATGAGCTGTGGGAAGGACATACTATAGATCAGCCAGCTTCTGCTTTTACCTACACAATACTTTGTTTAGGGCAGAATCTTTTTCCCGGAAGCTCTGGCAGGGTATTCAGAGAGCATAATGAAAGACAAATTCCATAACACCAAAGAGAAAAGAGTTTGCAAGGAGATCACAGTGTTGACCTCTGACCTCATTAGCATTCCCTCCACTTTCCCCTCTCGTCTCTTTTTCCCACTTCACAATTGCAGGACTGCTTATTGTATGCCATGATTTCAGCTGTGACCCAGAGAGTCACTTCTTAACGTGGTTTTCTTCACCCCTTAAATAGTCCTTTAGAAAGATGCTTATGCATCCGAAAAGGAAAAGGTAAATGAGTAACACTTTTGGCTTGGGGGAGTACATTGAAGATGGGGGGGTTGTTTTCAGGGCTTATATTAGGAACAAATAAAAGTAAATTTATTAGTGCCCCCCCCCTGCAAGCAGCATTGGTGTTTTGAGTATGTCATTAAAAAATGCAAACAATAATTGCATGCAAATAAAGACCAAAATACATATGTACATTTGTTTTAAGACTGAAGTACTTTAAAGGTTGGTCTAGATATGGAATAGTTTTTCCAGACTGAGAACAATGGGTTTGACTTCACTTAGTGTTCTTTTTAAAAAGACACCATCCTTAAATGCAAAGTGAAGTTCCCTAACATGGACTTAAGTTTCTTATCAGCTGTTTATCAATTAAGTTGAGATCAATATGCCCTCAAATTTGAGGGTGGAGGATAATTTGGCATGTGAGTTTTCCTGAAAATTATAAGCCGGGACATTTTCAAGCCAAAACCCTCCAATTCATTGGGGGGGGGGGAGGTTTCTTCCCTGGCTCAGATAATAATCCAAGTTGGAGAACAAGTTTAAGACCTTGCCCCACTGCAGGACTCATCATATTTGGGAGGGATGGGGCCCCCAATGTTAAAAAAAAATGAATCAGATCCCAGCTCAGAACCAAATGTGACACAGCTTCAGTGGCTGCCTCCTCCTCCTACTGCCATGGAGAAGGAGGGGGAAGCAGCTCCTGGCATGCCACAAATGGGAAGCCACTGCAGAAAAGGCCCCGTCTTGTGTTTCCACCCTCTGGACCTTTTTCAGAGAGAGCACATGAAGAAGGGCCGCAGAAGATGATCTCAGGGTCCGGGTAGGTACATATGGAAAGAGATGGTCCTTGAGATATTGCAGTCATGAGCCATTTAAGGTTTTATAGGTCAAAACCAGAACTTGGGCCCGGAAACGAATTGGTAGCCAGTGCGGTTGGATCAGGATTGGTGTAAAAAAGCCCAAACTGCCTTGCCCCAGTGAACAACCTGGCCATTTAATTCTGCACATCATTAGAATATTTGTTTCTCCTTGGCACACGAAATAGTGGGAATCCATCACAAAAGCCTTACTGGATTTCTCAGTTCTGTGCTCATAGTTTGTTTGGCATAAGCTGTTACAAAATGTAACACAACACAGTAAAATGCGTGAAATTAAAACCAGGGTTTTGTCACTTTCCCACTATACATATATCAACACATACTAGTTCAGTTATCCAAATTAAAATAAATATTTTGCTACTTTCCACCAGCATAGACTGATGAAAATAGGCTATAATACTACCTTTCCAATTAAGTTTCCAAACAAATCTACTCCAAAAAAATAGCTTGAAAATATTATTGTAAACCAGAAGAATATTTATTTTATAGGCAATATATTGCTTTTAAACGACTATCCTCAGTGTGTTATCTTGTTGACAGAGCAAAAAGCTGTTTAGGAAGAAAATGTCAGGGCATTTATCAAGTTCAAGCATGCTTTGTCTGGTTTGCAAAGGACTGCAAATCAAGTCAAATATCACAAAATACCCAGGGATCGCTGTTGTTTATGGCAAATCTTATTTAGACAGCATCTAAAGTGTGAACATCGCCAACGATCAAAGTGGTATTCCTATGATGATCCAAGACCACTGGATTAGAAATAATGGGGAAGCTCTTAAGCAATTAACCTGAAAGGAAATAATGATCTCTGATCTCCAACATATTAGTTCAACACCAAATGCAATTTGCTCCAGAAAGAAGACAACAATTCAGAGGCTGACCTTAATTTTGCTTTTGCTTGGAGAAGATCAGCAGAGGAACTGACGGGCCGTAGCTCTCCCGAGGACCCCCCGTTCCACTGATGTGGGGCTCTGGACGAAGCACCGGTGTTGTCTCACTACTGGGGCTTGTTAGGCTGCAAAAACTTGAAATATAAAGAAAGGTGCACGGTGTGTAGCGTTCCCTGTCATTTTTAAACAGATGAACCCAAAAGGATCACTGTTTACCGCTTGACTCCTGACATTATGCAGAGTCAAAAAGAATATGTCTCCCACAATGTCTCCCGCAGGAGACTTATCCAGTGGTTTCGTCCATTGTCCATTGCGTGCCGAGACCCCCAGAAAATTCCCCCCAATAACTCAGACAGACACTTCATTTTAGGTTGTTTTTGGCATAATTTTGGCCACAACTTTATTCAAAATTACAAATTAATTTGAGTGTTGGCCTTAGGCTTTGGTTAATCTTCTGCCCCACGGTGGGACAGGACCAGCTCTGACTTCCTGCAATAGGAAAGTCAAGTAAACACCCCATGGTGGAGGAGATAGCTGAGCCCAGGCAATCTCCCCCCACCAGAAATGTTCCCCAAGGCTTGTGCTCTGTATTGGCCCCAGCCCCGCCCCATTGCGGGGGTGTAAGGACTAGAGCCCCGGAGCCCCAGGATTCCTTTAACGGAATACTTCTATAAGAGCAACACTGAGGGGCATGCACCTCCATGCGATGCCCCTCCCAAACTCATCAACCAAAGCCTAACCTGCCAACCTAACAAGTTGTGACTATTGCTAAGCAGTAGGCGATAAACCAGATGGCAACAGCCAATCAGCCAAATGGAAAAAAATCCTACTGGCCCCTGAATACAGGCGGCGCCATAGCAAGGTCACTCTAAACCTACAAAGAAAAGGAGGTGGGCGGGAGGGAGATTCGAATCACTGAGTACTTAACGCTGAGTACTTAAGCACTCGCCCTGTCAATCAAGGAATGGATACATGCAATTTACCCCAGCAACACTCAGCCCTCCAATCATCTTCTCTCTTTGAGCTTAGACCCACCCCTTAACACACACACACAGGCTTTTCTGCTGGGTCCGGCCGCAACACTCATTATTCCCTATGGGGTTAATGAGCTTTATCAGAGTTGGTCTTTGCGTTAGGCAAGTAAGCAGACCTTGCAACTTAGCCAGCCTCGCCCTGGAATTCAGCCCACCTCTGGCAACTTTAGCCTGATGCGGTAAATGCAGGTTGAATAGCAAACTGGCCAGAATTGGCCACATGCTGAAGCAGCTGCAAATGCCCAAATTTTCTTCTCTGCAGTAGTTTCAAAACTACTTGAAAATGTAATGGAAGGCAGTGATCCGGCTCCTTTACCCCAGGCCTTGAGGTTTTGTTTTTCTTGAGCTTTTTCTGTCTTTCAACATATCTTTTTAAAGTTAGGATAGCCAGGAGACGAACTACTTTTCACCTCTGGGCATTGGTGGAATGAATTATATACTGCATACACTCTCAGAATAAAGGAAAGTCAGTAGCAGTGCAATTCTATACATGTCTACTCAGAAGTAAGCCCCAGGAAATAGAGAAGGTGGCCTTCGCCAAATGGTTCTCTTCCAGCCTCCTTGCCACTCCTTGAAATGTGGCGTTAATATTTTTCTTTTTTCTTCTTCTCCCCCCTTTTTTTCTATTTTAATTATTCTTTTGTGCTAGAATTATTGTACATAAATAATTTGTAATTGTAATTTTGCTTTCCTTTTTCAAGTTTATTTTGTGTTATTCTGCACTTTCGTTGTGTATGATGATTTCTTATGTAATGTTTTTAAAAGAGAGAAATAAAGGCTTTTTAAAACTAATATATATATCACTGATGGGTCTTACATGATTCTAGTAGGATCTACAGGTTAATGTGTATGAAGTGCGCAAACACCCCAAAGCACGCATTTCCTTAATGACATTATTGCAATTTCTATAGAAAAATTCCTCAAATATTTATACCTTCTTTTTTTACAGCTTATCTGGTTCCATATGCTCAATTTCAATCTCCAAATAACATGTAATCTTCCTCTGCTCTTTTAAAGCCAGCATTTCTTCCCCCATTCTCCTGAATTGCTGGAACGGTTCAAAATCTTTCTATAGTTCATGTTGCATGTGTGTTTTAAGTCAATTTGTTTATTTCGATATCCCATATCTTTCATAGTAATTCTGCAAGACTTTGATTACTTTTCTATGTACTTGTGAAAGCTATTATTGCAACAGTGGGGACAAGTATGACTAGGGTTTGTTTTTCAACTGACACACAATTCTGAGCAAAGTTCAGAAAGCACACTACTAATTCTATTTTGTTTACTTGAAACAACTCTTCCATTATTCCTACCACTTTCTTGCACCCCCACCACATGTAGTAGAAGCCTCTCTTCACTCTGAAATGAAATCCTAACTTGCAAAGACACATGGGAATTGTTTGATAAGTAAGCAACATCTTATCTGGAATATCCTTTTTTTCAGCCCAAGGTAGCATCATATTTCAGCCAGCTGCCCCCTCCAATGCTGATGCAGTCTTCTCTGAGATTGTTGGGACTCCAAGTAGTAGATGCAGGACAGTACTCAAACTCTTAGTTCAGTTCACTACAGTGCCCAAACATAAATCAAACTGCATGTTTACACTGTTCAGAAATTCATGGCAGAGCTCTAAGATACATGATTAGGGGTAAGCTAAGATGTTGCCCAAACAATTGACATGCCCCCTGAGCTCACCATTTGAAGAGTGGGGTTGGCACAGTCATTCACATGGTTGTTGTCCTGAGCCATGGGACTGGGCAATAATAATAATTTATT
Organism: Zootoca vivipara; assembly: GCF_965207765.1. Classification (NCBI taxonomy): domain Eukaryota; kingdom Metazoa; phylum Chordata; class Lepidosauria; order Squamata; family Lacertidae; genus Zootoca; species Zootoca vivipara. The sequence continues at coordinate 8,240,862 of NC_142591.1, forward strand.
ATATATACACCGCTCATCTAGCTGGGCCTCCCCAGCCACTCTGGGCGGCTCCAAACAGAAAATTAAAAGCACAATAAAATGCCAGACATTAAAAATTTCCCTAAACAGGGCTACTTTCAGGTGTCTTCTAAAAGTCAGATAGTTATTTATTTCCTTGACATCTGACGGGAGGGCGTTCCACAGGGCGGGTGCCACTACCAAGAAGGCCCTCTGCCTGGTTCCCTCTAACCACAGTTCTTGCAGTGAGGGAAATGCCAGAAGGCCCTTAGCATTGGACCTCAGTGTCCGGGCAGAACGATGGGGTGGAGACGCTCCTTCAGGCATACTGGGCCAAGTGGGCACTCTTACAAGTACAGTGGTGCCTCGCTTAACGAACGCCCTGTAAGACGAAATTTTTGCTTAAAGAAAGGATTTTTTTAAGCGGAGGTTGCCTCGCTAGACGAATTCGTTTTATGAAAAATTCATCTAGCGAATTGCGGTTTCCCATAGGCATGCACTGAAATTCAATTAATGCGTTCCTATGGGCAAAAAAATAAATTTAAAAAATTCAATGCATTCCTATGGGATTCGCTAGACAAATTTTTTGTTATAAGAATAGACCCGTGGAATGAATTAAATTCGTCTAGCGAGGCACCACTGTAGGCTGAATCTGCTCACACTGCTGTAGTCATGGCTTCATCCTTGGTGAAGATGAGACTGCCAGTTCAATATCCAATCAGGCCTCAGGTGCCTCCCAGAGTCAAGTCAGGTAGTTCTGCTGGCGCTTCAGGAGTAGCCAATGGTCCTGAGGCAGGACATCCTCCAGACAACCCACTTGACCCCTCTGTAGCTTCCAGATCCTTATCTCCCGGACTGCTGGCCCCTTCCTTGGGATCCAATGCTACAGTCTTCTCCAAGTTGTCCTTCCTCTCTGACTAGCCCTGCCAAGAAGACGCCTTGTGGCTCATGAGAGAGATTGCACAGGGGCTGTTTGAGTCCGAGGATGGCAACCTGGTTTGTCCGGTGGAAATGCTTCTCCAAGTGGTCTTGTGTGCTCTCCTGCTTTTGCTTCAGAGTCCTCACCACCATCCCCTGAAGATGAAGAATCTGACTTCAGGGTCACGAACTAGGGTTGGGGCACAAATTGAATCCAGTTTACATTTAAAGGCCAACTTACCTAATTCACACTTTCAGAAACAATGCATGTCCTTCAAAATTCGTATTTCTCTGAATTTTGCAATTCACTTCTCCAGCCAAGTAAGGCATACAAGAGTGCCACTGCTGGGGGAAAAGTGTACATCGAAATACATTATTATCATTTATTCATTTACAGCCTGCCTTTTTGTCCCTGACAGGGGCTCAGTTGCTGAACAGTTACTGAATATATCATGCAAGAATGCCTTTTAGTAAGGAAAATATGTGATGACCAGGCAAAATTGCATATAAAAATGTGCATATTAGGGTAAATCCATGCTAAAAGGACTCTAAAATGAGCTGGGAATGTGGATGACTGAACTTGGAATTGGGAAAACAAATGAGAAACCGAGAGAACTGCAACTGAATAAATTTAACAGGTGACACTGTTCCAGGTGTGGTAACAAACTAACAGGGAAAGCTTTACCTGCTTAACTTCTATATTTCAGACATAGGAATAGGGTCAGTTGAAAGTTGGTGATCCCAGCTGAAAATGGGCTTGCCAGCTGACCAGAAGAAATAACACCTAGCTTCCTCCTTTGCCTTTCATCAAAACAGCTGAAATCTGTACATGAACCCCCTTGTAGATAAACATTATTATCACCTGCTAATGTGAAGTTTTAAAGGTGCACTGATAACGGTTGTCTAAAACTTTGTCAACCCCTACACCAGGGCAATAGGTCTTATGATCATACCACAGACCTGATATATTCTCTGCAGAGAAAGTATAGTAACTGTATCACCAAATGAAGTTTCGCAGCTGAAGCAATGTTTTTATATGGTTTTTTTTTAAAGCCAGCAACTGTTTTTAAATTGTACTCCGACCACCCTCAGTCCAAACTCCCTCAAATGCTGCATGTTTTGATTTCGATGTGTAATAATTGTCAAGTTTTCAAAATATTTCTTATCTTTGGATACGAAAAGGTCATGCCTTAAAAGTTTGAGAATGTTTTGATAGAAATCAATACAGTGAAGGTCAAGCGCTCCAAAAAAACATATTTTGGATGTTTTATTTATTGGCCTTACAGAATTACAAATGACTCACATGGGATAAAAATGAAAATTGTAATCCGATGTCATGTCCTTTTTTTGAATAGCAGCAGCCCAGAATTGTTGAGTTGAAAAGAGAGATTTAAATACATAATGAAAGCTGTGATGTCCTTCAAACTAGTTAACCAATTTGCTTCTTCTACACTATGTTTAGTACTAGGTCAGTTTTATCACATACATGCAAGTAACTCAAAGGTTTCAAGCATGAGGCTAGGGCTCTCCCTTCAGCCACAGAAGGAAACAGAAATACACAATGTTGCCCTGTATAATTAGAATGCTATTTGAAACTTCTGGATTGGCTATATCTGGTATAAATGCCTGGATCATGCCTGGTCAACAGAACAGTACCTTTGCAACCTTAGCAGCATGTTGGATGACAGACACAGAGTCTGAAAGTGGGCGCAGCTGTAGTCTGCTCTTGACAGCGGTACTCCCTGACATGTACGCACATGATCACATACATCTGAATACCCTTCTCCTGTGTGTGAGCAAATAAGGCATACTATAACACCCACTCACCCCCCCCAAAAGCAATCTTGTTGTTACATCTAACTGATAAAAACTTTGTTGTTGTTTAGTTGTGTCAACTCTTCGTGACCCCATGGACCAGAGCACACCAGGCACTCCTGTCTTCCACTGCCTCCCGCAGTTTGGTCAAACTCATGTTGGTATCTTTGAGAACACTGTCCAACCATCTCGTCCTCTGTCGTCCCCTTCTCCTTGTGCCCTCCATCTTTCCCAGCATCAGGGTCTTTTCCAGGGAGTCTTCTCTTCTCATGAGGTGGCCAAAGTACTGGAGCCTCAGCTTCAGGATCTGTCCTTCCAGTGAGCACCCGGGGCTGATTTCCTTCAGAATGGATAGGTTTGATCTTCTTGCAGTCCATGGGACTCTCAAGAGTCTCCTCTAGCACCATAATTCAAAAGCATCAATTCTTTGGCGATCAGCCTTCTTTATGGTCCAGCTCTCACTTCCATACATCACTACTGGGAAAACCATAGCTTTAACTATACGGACCTTTGTTGGCAAGGCAAGGTGATGTCTCTGCTTTTTAAGGTGTTGTCTAGGTTTGCCATTGCTTTTCTCCCAAGAAGCAGGCGTCTTTTAATTCCGTGACTGCTGTCACCATCTGCAGTGATCAAGGAGCTCAAGAAAGTAAAATCTCTCACTGCCTCCATTTCTTCCCCTTCTATTTGCCAGGAGGTGATGGGACCAGTGGCCATGATCTTTCACCCTCATTAAAAGTTTCTTTAATTCCTCCTCACTTTCTGCCATCAAGGTTGTGTCATCTGCATATCTGAGGTTGTTGATACAGTGGTATCTCGACTTACGAATTTTTCGACTTACGAATGGGGCAAATGGCTGCACGCTTACGAACTTGTTGACACCCAAACGGAAACCACGGTGGTTTTAGATAGGGTTTTTTCAATTTATGAATTTTTAGATGGGGTTGCTTCGACTTACGAATTTTTCCGTTTCCAATGCATTCCTATGGAAAATCGCGTTTCCAATGGCGCTTTTCGACTTACGAAATTTTTTACCTACGAAGGTGTCTTCGGAACGGATTAAATTCGTAAGTCGAGGCACCACTGTATTTCTTCCGGCAATCTTAATTCCGGCTTGGGATTCATCTAGTCCAGCCTTTCGCATGATGAATTCTGCATGTAAGTTAATTAAGCAGGGAAACAATAAAAACTCTGCGCACGGAAGGATTCAGGATTCATTATGTTTTGTACCAATGTGGCATGGGGGCACAACAAGAAAGGACAATAATAATAATAATAATAATAATAATAATCACAATGCAGTTATGAACAATGACAAAAAGTTTGTTCCCTCCCCTGCCCCTGTGGTTTGTAAATGCGCACATGCTAACAACAGCCGCAACAATAAGTAATCAGTTGCAGGAGGAGTAAAACAAAGGAATTGATAGAACTGAAAGCTGCAGGGGCAGATTTGGGTCATCTTTTGTAATATGGTACCCTGTGCAAGCCCAAAATTTGGTGCCCCCAGATGGATCTTCTCAATTATGGATCTTTTGTGCCCCCTCACCTTGGTGCCCTGTGGGGGGGAACTGCCCGCAGCCCCTAAATCTGGCACTGGAAAGCTGCACCAACTGTGCATATTCCAATTCCAGAAATAATTCCAGACCTTTCCCTAGTTAAGACGCATTTTAGTATGGATTACAAGGAGTGGAACACAGGGGAGAAAGAACTCGTGGAATGGGAGGGGAATCTCTACTCCTCCCTGATTTCCAGCGCTTCAGAGAGGGGAAAGGATGAAAATCAGGCAGTTGACAAGGCCCCATTGCCAGGGCAGTGTGAGAAATTGGAATGGCAACCCTTAACTGCTTAGAGAGCTATGTGCTATTCCTGTTTCCCACCACGGCTGACAGCATCGTGGGGCAGTGAGGTTCACCCAGCCTCTCAATATCAGAGTTGCTGCTTATTGCCAGGAGGGAGAGTGGTAGGGGCCAGAAGGTGACCTCATTGCTGCCCAGTAAGCTTCAAGGACTCAGCTGCGGGCAGGTACTGCTGTCAGGTAAGCCCATGATGGCAGAAGAGGGTGCCCACCGGAGGAAACTTTGTCCAGGATTCGCTCAGACTTGGTCGCGGCTCTGGGAGGTGGTGGTGGAGTTCTCCTGAACCCAGGAACTAGAAATGAACTGTACTTCTATCCAGTTCTGTTCTTGAAAACACACACACACACACACACACACACACACACACACACACACACGAGCTACAGTTCAAACAAATGCCTGGAGACTGAGCTGTGCACAGTGAATCACATTTGCCTATTTCCTCCTTTTAAAAGCCCCTTAAATTCCATTCAAATCATTCTCGCAAAACATTATGGGCATGGTATCCTATATCCTTTCCCCAAATGACCAGTTAACGAGGTCTGAATGTGTCTACACGTGCGAGCACACACACACGAATGCACCCACATAGAGTAGCAGTAAAGTCATATTTTGAATAATGACATAATGTCTAAGATTAACAGAAACCCATAAACCTCTTGATTTTTTTTTCTGTGCAGGGTTTGTAGCTAAAGCCTGCAGGCAAAGAACTCATGAAATGATTCTGGGTTTGAACTTAGAAGTATAATTTGTTTTAGCACAAGCAATTTCTTTTTTTCTTGGCCAGGAACAGTTAAGCTCATATACTAATTGCTACAAATGATATAACCTCTTCCTTGTGGCATGCTGTGTATATAACTGGAACTTGGTCAGCCCCGAAGCAAAGGTCACTGGTCTCTAAAGAGAGGGTGTCTAGGGGAGAAAGTTATTTCAATTTCATGAAGGCTTCCTCTAGACATCCTGGGTTGCCTTTATACTGTTGCTCTATTGACACTGAGGGAATCTCTCACACACTTCTTAAAGTGGAAACTGCTTATGTACAAAACTCATTGTATTCCTCTATCAGCCTCCAGAGGAGAGGACAGGATCAGTGCTTGAAATACGGGGAATGGGTGGTGGCCACAGGCCCCTATCCTGATTCACCCCATTTTCCCTCATCCCCTACAGCAAACTTTTAAAGACTAGATCAGGGAAGCATCATAAGCAGCATGGGTATGGCTCCCCTCTGTTCCAGAGTGATGCATGCTCTGGTTATCTCCTGCTTGGACTACTGCAATGCGCTCTACATGGGGCTGCCTTTGAAGGTGACCCGGAAACTACAACTAATCCAGAATGCGGCAGCTAGACTGGTGACTGGGAGTGGCCGCCAAGACAATATAACACCGGTCCTGAAAGACCTACATTGGCTCTCAGTACGCTTCCCAGCACAATTCAAAGTGTTGGTGTTGACTTTTAAAGCCCTAAATGGCCTCGGTCCAGTATACCTGAAGGAGCGTCTCCACCTCCATTGTTCAGCCCGGACACTGAGGTCCAGCTCCGAGGGCCTTCTGGCAGTTCCCTCACTGCAAGAAGTGAGGTTAGAGGGAACCAGGAAGAGGGCCTTCTCGGTAGTAGCGCCCGCCCCGTGGAACGCCCTCCCGTCAGATGTCAAGGAAATAAACAACTATCTGGCTTTTAGAAGACATCTGAAGGCAGCCCTGTTTAGGGAAGTTTTTAATGACTGATGTTTTAATATATTTTTAATCCTTTGTTGGAAGCCGCCCAGAGTGGCTGAGGAAACCCAGCCAGATGGGTGGGGTATAAATAAATAAATAAATAAATAAATAAATAAATACATAAATAAATAAATATTATTCCTTCCTCCCTGAAATTTGAGCACTGAAAAGGACCTCCCTTCTCCAAGTGCCAAAGTAGGGATTATAGATTGAGATAACTTTTAGAAGTCATATCTCCTTCCTCCACTCTTACAGCCAGCACCTCCCTCAGTCCCATGGCTATAGCAGTCTTTGGATGCAGAAAGTGACTTTTGGATATATTTTCATTTTTTTCTTTTACTTTCAAGAGTCATTTGCTCACAACGCTTTCTCAGGACACCTTCACAGGAAGCGAGTGACAACAGCTTCCACAAACCACAGAATGTCTGTAGCAATGGCAACAGCACATATACGGCCATGCATGGAGGAGCTCCATGCAACATAGAGGGAGAGGGCATGCTTTGTTTCTGGAAGGTCCCAGACACAGCCCTTCCACCATCAAAGATGGGAAAGGCCTCTACCTCAGGTCTTCAAGAGCTGCTGCCAACACTACTGGGCTAGGAGAATAAAGCACTAATGTTGAACCACATGAACTTTGGAGGCAGTTTGAGTCTGACCAAACTGCGGGAGGCAGTGGAAGACAGGAGTGCCTGGCATGCTCTGGTCCATGGGGTCATGAAGAGTCGGACACGACTAAACAACAACAACAAAGCCTCCCCAGATCATCCCCAATGTTATATTCATTTTTGCTGCTGCCACCAGTTTTGTGGCAGTAATGACACTTGTGCTTCTCTGGGAAGCTGGCAGCTAGTTTTTCACCCCCCCCCCTCAAGTCCCTGGGAGGAATGCTAATGTGAGTTAGGTCCTGTTTCTCAGAAGTGAGACATACAGTGGCTGCATTTGGATGTTTGTCCACAGATTCATAAAACTTGGTTTGTGAAGCCATGGATAAGTCATACCTGCCAAGTTCCTCTCGGAAAAATAAGGGACCGGACCGAAAGTAGCATAGCGGATGTAGCACGACGGCCATTTTGGAACTGGGCGGAGCATGCTCAGAAGTGACTTTTGATGCTGCTGTGCCCAGTTCCAAAATGGCTGCCGCACCAGAAGTCGCGCTGCAGCCATTTTGGAACTGGGCAGAGCAGCATCAAAAGTCACTTCTGAGCATGCTCCGCCCAGTTCCAAAATGGCCACTACGCCAGAATAAACCGGGAAAAAACAAAAAAATCAGTTTTTTCAGCTGGGGACAGCTGGAAAAATGGGGGTTTCCCGGGGAAAACGGGAGACTTGGCAGCTATGGGATAAGTGCTATGAGCATACCGTCTGCCCTCACCATCCCAACGGCTCAAATTTCTAGTTTGTTAACTGGCACAGAGTTCCTCCTTTGGACATAGCAGAAAGTTGTGGCCCATGAGAGAAAGAGAAGAGGAATGAGGGTGAAGCCTATGTCCTTGGTGCTTAGCTATGGCTTTATAAACCATGGTTTAAGAAGCTCTGGAGGGTCTTCAGAAGCAGAAAAATATTCTGATGAATTGCTAGTACATCACTAGTGTCAATGGAATGACTTAGACCTTCTATGTCAGAATCTGAATTAATTCATTCATTAATGAAGGAGATCCTGTATGACTTTCCCTGGAGGGATTTCTTCACTTCACTTGACTTGTAGGAGTATCACAAGCTACATTCTGCTGAGAAGCAACAATATTATCAGTTTCCATCCGAGAAAAAGAGGAAGTATAACATCTTAGGTCCTGATAAACATGCACATCATTTCTGCAAACCACAGAATGTCCGTCTTTTGGTTTCATTGGTTATTTTCTCATGCATTTTCAGTTTTCTGAAATACTGTATGTTTATTTATATATACTAGACCAGGCACGTCCAACAGGTAGATCACTGGACGTCTGTGGTAGATCACTGGCTCCCCCCCAAATAAGCTCAACAACTTTGGCTCCCCTAAAAAATGCTCAACGTTTTAGCCCTTCACCCCTCAAAAAGAGGGCTTTCCTCCTGCCTCAGAAAATCTCAACAACTTTGACCTGAACCCTCCAAAAGGGGGTAGATCACTGTTTTTAACTCTGTGAGTAGATCACACTCTTCGGAGTCGGCCACCCCTAGACATTTGTGAACTAAGGTGTTGGGTGTTATTTTTTTCTTCCATAAATTGACTCAAGTACATTGTGCAAGTGAGACTGGCTGCTTCTAAAACAATGAGCTCCTCTTCTGTCCCTGAGCTGTGCAGCCGAGCTGAGGACTCACTGAGCAGTGATATCACACCATGCCTTTTCTACTACTAGATGTTACCAGGTGACAGAGGAAATGACAGAAGGGTGCTGATTCTTATGGTAGTCATGTGTCTCCTAACCATCCCATTCTAGCCTGACAGCAAGAGAGAGAGAGAGAGAGAGAGAGAGAGAGAGAGAGAGAGAGAGAGAGAGAGAGAGAGAGATATTCATGAGAGTTATTATGAAAAAGTAGAACATGTGGAAATAATGTAACAGGAGTCTTTTTGCTTGTGTCTTAACTGCTGGGCTTCTCACACTATCCCCTTTGTAAGCTCCTGTAGGAAACTGTGACTTGTTTAGTTTTTCATATCTTTGTAAAGCCTTAAATGATATTATGGCAAATAAATTCGAAACAGTGAGGTGGGGGGGTTTAGAAAAAAAATGGCTATAAAAAAAGACTACTGTGCCAGAAAAAAAGGTCCCCGTCTGGATTTGTTTATGAGGCAATACATCATACCCTTATCAACAATGGATCCTTCTCCCAGTTTTCATAACTACAATGGGCAAGCTTCAAGTGCCTCTGGTTTCTTAAGCCAAGACCTGGGTGATGAATGGCTGCATTATTTGTTGCTATCCAACCTGCATTCAATTCTCCTTCCAGTGAAATCAATGGGCAAACATGCATAGGTTGTAACACGACCAGGGACCCTGCCTTTCTGTCCACATGTCCGAAGCGTTGCTCTACAGCTAGCAAAATCTACATCTACCAAAACGAGTGTTGGAAATACTGAATTGGGCTGCTACTTAAGGCACATACGGGGGCTTGTATATAATTGCAAGGCTGGATTTAGGTTTGATGAGGCCCTAAACTACTGAAGGTAATGGGGCCCTTTATAAGTCCAGCTGTCCTTTGTCAACAACAACTTGTCACTGTTTTTTTGTGTTGTGTTGAATATATGCTTTATGGTAATTTATGGACCTAATAGGTATCTAAAGCCATTTGCACATAACAAAATATGTATTTTATCAAAGTAATTGTTGAACTGAAATACAATTAAGAAGAGATATATTAATAGTGTAGGCACCCTACATGTAGAAATGAGCAAACCAGTGATATTTTAGGGAGCAGGCTAGCAGGCGGGGCCCATTACTTGCATCCTAGGAGCCTACACAACACAAAACACTGTTGCTGTAGCCCAGGCATCCCCAAACTTCGGCCCTCCAGATGTTTTGGCCTACAACTCCCATGATCCCTAGCTAACAGGACCAGTGGTCAGGGATGATGAGAATTGTAGTCCAAAACATCTGGAGGGCCGAAGTTTGGGGATGCCTGCTGTAGCTTACACCCAGTTTTTTTCCTTTACTTTTTTGGGGGGGCAAGAGAGTGGGGCCCTAAGCTCTAGCTTGTTTAGCTTATACGTAAATCCAGCACTGTATAATTGGCAGGGGAGTGGAATATAACTTTCAGTTGCTGAAGATCCAGTGGAGATCAAGACCAAGAGAGGGAGAGAGACGGAGGGAGGTGTGGTCAGAAGGAAGTTATGTCTATAATGCAATTTGGAAAGTGACAGAACCTGATTCAGTGGGGACCATACAGGATCCCCTGGGGCAACTACTCTACCCTCCCCCAGAATTCCCCCTGAGAGTGAAAGAATGCCACCAACTTCTGTAGTGCCCAGGGCTTTCAAAGTACGTGGTGGCAAGTAGCTCTGTGTGTACCAGCTGCACCCAACTGTGAGCTGTTGGATGTTGTTTCTTTAGAAGTTTAGAAGTTGTTTTTTTAAAAAAAAAAATGCATTGAGACAATTGTCAGGTTGCTTCACAAAATCATCCACCAGACCACAGATTCTGAAGTGGGTCATTGATCTGATCTGGTGAGTCTGCTTTGGGATCCAAGTTGGGCAGATTCTTCCTCCACCCCAAGGCAGAAAAGAGATGTCAATATGGACCCACCCACCCACCCAGGATCTCCTCCTTTTTTGTCCCCTGTTGGCAGCCAACCAGCGTTGGCTCCACGTTGGGCAAGGTGCACTCAACAAGCCCTTTCCTTTGAATGGACCTACCTGCAGTGGCTGTAATGCATCTCCTTGTATAATCCATATAATTGTCCTGAGCACATTGCTAGTGGAGGACACAGTCTGCTATCTCTTGTATTGCTTGCATGAGGACAAGAGAGAGGGGGAAGTAACAGCAAGGAGGAGGAAAGCAAGACCAGGGGGCTCTAGGGGGGGTGACAATGGGCCAGCTGATGAGCTGTGAGCCTTGGCAGTTGCCCTCCAATGCCTCCAATAGGGGCTCTTCAGAAAAGGCCATTTTGGGGGGTCTTTTCTTCTCCACCATAAGGATAGCATGAACTTTGGGAAGCTAGAAGGGTGAGCAGAGAACAAGGAAGTCTTTATTTCAAAAGAAATGACCAAATGTTAGGACTACAAGTCCCCAGTAGGATAGTATTTGTATTATATATATTGTCTATGTAGTAAATCAAATCAATAAATAAATGGTAATAAAAGTGGATGGTCAGTATCTGATCACAACTATTGCATGGGATATATGCCCATTGCCCTCACTTTCACAAGTCAAGTCATACTGCCTTTTTCTAGTGGATTTTTATAATATGGAAAATAAAGGTATTTTATTTTTTAACCCCTCTGCCCCATCTACAGAAAGAATGTATACCAATATTGATAGCTTCTGTCAAAATTCAGGACAAATATCATTTTATGCTATTTTGAAAATAATTTTCTTGCTAAGTTTTTAGTGTGTGTTTTCTTTATTCCCTCCCTTCCTCCCTCCCTCCATCTTTTTTGCACTTAATGCCTGAGATATTAATTTTCAAGCTAAACATACCACTCTAATTGCAGATTTAAGCCTCGGATAATGAACTCAGTTTCATACAAATTTCATGTGACCTTTGATAAACAGTAAACTGATATGTATTATTCAAGAAATTGAAATTTAATAAAAAAGAAGGGGAAATGACTTTGTTTTCCTTTGCATAAGACATGGTTTTTATGAGTTGCTGGTTTTATTTTTTAATGTAAGTATAGTGCTCGTTTGGCTTAAGAAATTGGTTTATCAAACACAGACCTTATTTTCCAGAGCTAATTCCACCAATCCCTAATGCCGATTACCAAATTTTATTGAATAGACCAATTCCTCAATTCACAATCATAGAATTATAACACTATTCAGGTGGCCAATTTTTTAACTGAACCATGTAAATGTGCAATGTAGCATCAGCTTATTTATTTACTATAAAAGTTGATATACCACTTTATATAAAATATCCCATTCCGCTTAAATCTAATAAATAAATAAATAAATGTAAGAAAACAAACAACAATTTCTATACTCCATTACATGGATTAAAAAGTTTAATTGGAAAAGCAGGATAAAATCAATTTAAGAGCAATGCTCAGCAAAAGCTCTGATATTTGTTGCTAGGCAACTAAAACAAGAGACTTCTTGGTGGTGGCCCCACTGAGTTGTTGAATTCCTTCCCAATGGATATCCGTTTTCCAGTTGCCTCCTGGCCTTGAAGAGATTAGTAAGACCTCCTCTTCTTAGGGAGGGTTTTGACTGTTGAGAAGATGGTGAATTTGGAGTGATGAAGTGAATGATGAAGTGAATAATCTCGACTGATGCTGCTGCTGCTAAACATTTTCCCTGTTATACATCACAGGTTCTTTGGCTTTCGTAAGCTGCTTCAAGAGCGCCCCCCTCCCCTTTTGTAATAAACGAAATAATAAAATGAAATCTATTAGGAATCAAAATCAGATGTCAGTACAGGGGAAGTCACACTATCAAGTTACTTAGCTGAGAAGAAAGCCATAGACTGGGACCAGTGTTCTCTCATAGGCTGGACTGGAGTATAAAGTTCCAAAAGGAACAGGAATTGGGATCGCAATACAGCTTTCCTTTAAAAGGGGTAGATTGCTATTCCCAACATGCTGACATTGTGTGTGTGTGTGTGTGTGTGTGTGTGTTGTGGGGGCGGGGCAGACACAAGGTCACTGTCTGCTCATTACTCCTATGCAGCTGGCCCTGTTTGTAATTGCTTGTCTGCAAGCCACTCCAATGTGATAACAGTCCCTTGGCATCGACTTTCTCCTGTCAAGTGATTATATCTTGCCTGGGGCAGCATCACTTTCCACTTGAGAATGAGCAGTTCTCATGAAAGCAATAGGGGGCGGCGACCATTTTGAGGAAGGCCACAGCCTAGGGAGATGGGGAGGCAGAAGCCAAAATATGAAAATAAGGGGAGTTGCGTACTGGCCATTTCACCACCTTCATTCTGTGCTTACAGCGGCTGGGATCCAAATAACTCCTTGAAGCTTGCCCAAGGGTTTGTGCTAACCCCATGCAATTCCTGATTTATTTTGCTGAACAGCAGACCGCACACATTACAGCTCGCCATGTGAATGGGGAAATCATTCCAGAGCAAAATAGAGATTTAAGGGGTGGCTCTTGAATATGTTCAGAATCACGCAGCCTTCTTGCAAGCGGTTGTAAGAATTTTCCTAGAGGCCGCTATGTTTTTGACACTGCGTAAATAGCCTTTGCGTGTTCAGACCTAGAGACCCCCCCCCTAAATAAAGACACATTTGACTCAAATTTTAGTTTGGTTTTTGGCAGAATTTAGGCCACAACTTAATTAATTACAGAAGGTGAGTGGTTGCATAGGCTCTGGTTCGACTAGCTCCCTGCACCCTTGCAGGTAGCGCTGACCGAGAGCTCTATCATAGGTCAGCCAAGGGTGAACACCTGGATAGGTGAAAAGCCGGGGACAGACTATGTTCACCACCCAGATGTCCCCCTGGACACGGGCACGGGCACGGGCACGGGCACAACCCCGTCTTGGAGGTTGACCAAACCAGTTGAGTCCCTGGATTCCTTTAACGGAATACCCTTCACATAGGGATGGCGAGACCGTTCTCCCATCCCTATCACCTGAACCAGTGCCTATCTGCAACCTTACAAGTTGTGATGATTTGCTACGTGGCAGGCGAAACCCAAATGGCAACAGCCAATCAGCCAAGTGGGAAAAATTCCTGCCGTGGCCCCTGTCCCAATGACAGACGACACACGACGGCACAGCAACGTCAATCGCAAAATGCCCTAAAAGTAGGGAGAGGTGCGCGGGTATTCCAAATGCACACGCCGAAAGAGGAAACTCTGGGTCTCGTGCCTGAGCATATGTAGGTCCCTCGATCCATTTGGACTGCACCCCATTGGCCAGATTGCACCCAAGAACAAGGGACCTACCAATAGGGTGTTCTGGCTGTTCAATCTCACCCACCCACAACACAGGAGGTCGGTCTCCAGGTCTCACTGCAACACGTGCCCTCTTTGTGGGTGGACACGATATAGAGCGAGATAAGCACACAACCCCAGAGTCATCCATGACTGGACCTAACGGTCAGGGGTAACTTTACCTTTACCTTTAAATAGCAACAGTATTGCCTTAGGACAGTTGCCCTCCTATTCTAAGCGAAGGGGTTTGTGCCTTTAGACAACAGCGGCAACACGTAGACCGAAGAATGGTGAATAATAAGGGCATAAATGTATATCTTTGTGTATATCTTTATAAGTTGCAGCAAAATGATATTCAAGAGTACAGTTCGTATAGTATCAAAATGAAATTTATCCAGTGATATAATCATTTGAATAGCTTAGCGATAGGTAATGGGGCCCTTTATAGGTCCAGCTGTCCTTTGTCAACAACAACTTGTCACTGTTTTTTGTGTTGTGTTGAATATATGCTATATTTCTAATTTATGGACCTAATAGGTATCTAAAAGGGACCCAGGTGGCGCTGTGGTTAAACCACTGAGCCTAGGGCTTGCTGATCAGAAGATCGGCGGTTCGAATCCCTGTGACGGGGTGAGTTCCCGTTGCTTGGTCCCAGCTCCTGCCAACCTAGCAGTTCGAAAGCACGTCAAAGTGCAAGTAGATAAATAGGAACCGCTACAGCGGGAAGGTAAACGGCGTTTCTGTGTGCTGCTCTGGTTTGCCAGAAGCAGCTTTGTCATGCTGGCCACATGACCTGGAAGCTATATGCCGGCTCCCTCGGCCAATAATGCGAGATGAGCGCGCAACCCCAGAGTCGGTCACGACTGGACCTAATGTTCAGGGTTCCCTTTACCTTTAATAGGTATCTAAAGTCATTTGCACATAACAAAATATGTATTTTATCAAAGTAATTGTTGAACTGAAATACAGTCAACTTCTAAGGAGCAATGGTCATAAAACTACATAGTTTTATGACCACTGCTCCTTAGAAGTTGACTGTATACATTTCTGTGTCGAACAATGAAGAAGACCACGTCGAAACAGTGTCATTATCTGGATCACTGTCTTATTATTTGCTATGATTTGCATCGACAGATATCGCTAAGCTATTCAAATGATTATATCACTGCATGAATTTCATTTTGATACTGTATGGACTGTACTCTTGAATATCACTTCGCTGCAACTTATAAAGATATACGGTACACAAAGATATACATTTATGCCCTTATTCATCATTATTCGGTCTACGTGTTGCCGCTGTTGTCTTTAGCCTGGAGTTTGCAACATGGGGGTTAGTTGATTTGGGGTTTGTGCCTTTGGCATGCATACTCTGTACATAGGCTCATTTAACTGTTCCTGGTTCTATCTCCAGAAAGGTAGCAAAAGGATTAACATCAAGTGAACAGTCAATATTAATACTGTTATTAATATTAATCTTTCTGCGAGCTTGGAAATTCCATGTTATTGTACAGTTCCTCTACATTAAAATAGCATGGAGGAAAATTCTTTAGTGTGATAGCTAAATGGAACCTCCAGCTTCAGAGGCAGTTTACCTAAGAAAGAGCAAGGTGGAGCTATTGTCTCCATTCCATGATTGTGGCCTGCCCAGAATCAGATCAGAAAACCCAATAAATAAACCCAAATAAAAAAGGAATGAGTTTTCAATAAGTTGCTGGACCAGTTCAAACTTCTTATGACACTTCCTATGAGCCTGGTTCTGTAAAATCACTGTGTCCACGTAGACCCCTCAGTGTTTTGGGAGCAGTTCTGCCCCCTTTGTGTGGGTTTCCACATGTGTGTGCATTTTCTTTCCCACCCTTACAAATAAGACAACGGTCTCTTTCTACTTGGTTCCCATCTAACCGGATGAAAAGGCAGCGTTGCTGGAACTGGAACCCAGCTCATTTGTATTGAATTATTAGTACAAATGCTGGGGGGTTTAAACTATTTTTGTTTTGATGACAGTTCACCACCGATACTACCTCTGGGACAAGGACCTATCTCTTTTATGTGTGCTCCCATTATCACTGACGGGTCAAAATGACGGATTGGTTTTGGCCTTCGCTTGAAACCCCTTGTCCTGCTTTGCTTTGGTGCATATGCTGCAACCAACAGATACCACGACGGAGCTCTGCGGTCTTCATTTAGCGGCCTGAACAGGCGCTGACAGACAAGGGAGGTGACAGGCCACCCGACTGTCGAAGCGGGAAGATACAGTTACATGTGAATTTGCTGTCTTTTAGAAGGCCTGAATAACTGCAATTGTGTGCAAGGGGTCACCTCTGGACTCGGTTATCATTCTGAAGAAAAAAGAAACCAGGCCTTTGTACAATTCAGGCATTTGGGCCTTTGGCAAACTGATTTCCTAGGAATGTCTGGCCACTGGAAGTCTAAACCGTTGTCATGAAAGGGCAAAGGCAAACCAGTTATTGACACTTCTTACACTGCAGCTGCACGCTGGCTTGGCCTTTGAAGTTTTACATTATTGTGAAGCAGATTTACCTCAGCGAGACCCTCGGCCCTACCTAAACTTGTTGCTTGGAAGAAAGTCCACACAGAATCAATAGGCTGTGCACGTCCATGCAATCTGTACAGGATCAGGCTGCTGTTTCCATGTAAAAGATTCATTGTGTGTGGAGGTCCCCAAAACCACCCCTCAAATAACTCACACCAGAGACAGAATTTTTGTTTAATGGTTTTTGGCATGAATTTGGCCACAACTTTATTGAATACAAATCAAACCAGTGAGTGGTTGCGTAGGCATTGGTTCTCCAACTGTCACCTAAGGACATAAATAAACTTGCCTTTTCAACAAAGGGAAATCCTACAGGGAGTGACAGGGAGCTGGGTGCATTGGCCCTCCCCTCTCCCCTCAGGCTCCCAGGGGCCCATATACGTTCCTGGACCCCGACCGGGGTTATGGACACTGCATAGAGCCCCTGTGTTCCTGACCAGAATTTCCCCTAACTCAGGCATTAACACAAGGGGCCAACGCAGTCAACAGACCCCATATACAACCAATAACCAATGCCTAACCGCCAACCTTACAAGTTGTGACTTATTTGCTATGCAGTAGGCAAAAACCAGATGGCACCAGCCAATCAGCCAAATGGAAAAAAATCCTACCAGGCCCCTGAATACAGGCGACCCCTTGAGAGGCACAGCAATGTCAACACAGAGGCCTAAAAACAGCAGAGGGAGGGTGGGGATCCGAAACGCAGCCAAAGAGAAAGAGAAACCTCTTTCCTTGGCTTTTAAACCCAGGGGGCTGGCCCTCAAAATCACAACATCCAAATTTGCCCAGCAACAGAGGAGTGACCACTCATGCCCCCACCTTTGGACTCAGGAGTGGTTTGTTAAGCCCCCACCGCAAATCGTGCTCACCATGATGGTGAACCCGCATTTTCAAAGCTGTATATGCAACATCTTTTGGGGTCACTAAGTTTCCCTTGTTGGGCTAGAAGAACACTCGTGCAACTAAAGTCAGGTTATTGCAGTTTCAGTGATACGTATCCATATTCACCCACTGTCACCCCCATCAAAGCACCATCCCATATTTAATCTGGATTTGCCATTTCCACAGAAAACCCTGTAACCTCCCCACCCATAAAGCTGGAAAAACGATGGTTGTTTTGATGAGGATGCTGGGGAAAAAACCTGTGTGCATGATCAGCCCTGAGTCCACAACCAGCTGTTGTGTAGGAAGAGCCCTAACTCAAGCAGAAAACAGTAGCAGCCAGTGGAGAAAATTGAAACAAATAGGGGGAAATAATGCCTCCAATAGGAATGAAAAAGGTGAAGAACCACACAGAAGTTGACTGCCATAAAACGTAGGGAACAAGCTGTGCTACCATAATGACTAAGGCCTTAAATGACAATTTTAGGTTATATTTTAGTGGTTACGATTTAACTTACATATTTTTAACTGTTGCTATATCTGTATTGTCCCTGTTATACCCAATTGCAATTTCAAATGTATCCCTATCGTGTTTTATGACTTCCCTGATATTGTATGTGAGCTGGAAGTGGTCTGTGACCAAAATAATAAATTCACACAGAAGTCCAATCCAGCAGAATTTAATCACTTGTGGATTGTGCCATGTTAGGCCCCTCTTACATGCACATCCTGAAGATTTTTTTTTTTAAAAAAAGTAATTAGGATGATGTTTGAATATGTTTCCTGCCAACCTAGCAGTTTGAAAGCACGTCAAAATGCAAGTAGATAAATAGGAACCGCTACAGTGGGAAGGTAAACGGCGTTTCCATGTGCTGCTCTGGTTTGCCAGAAGCGGCTTTGTCATGCTGGCCACATGACCTGGAAGCTGTACACCAGCTCCCTCGGCCAATAATGCGAGATGAGCGCGCAACCCCAGAGTCGGTCACGACTGGACCTAATGGTCAGGGGTCCCTTTACCTTTACCTTGAATATGTTATAGCTCCTATTTCCACTTTGAAAAATGCATTTTTCAATGGGGTGAACACATTTCTGGGAAAACAAGCGCTCATCCCATAGACCTGCCCTGCAGCACAGGAAACCATTTTCACAATGGAGAATCCCCACGTGGAATGGGCACGGACACAGATAGCAAAACTGTGACAAGACAGAGCCAATTATGTCAGTCTTTCTCACATAGCCAACACCCTCTTTGTGTGTGTATGAATTGCACATTAAAGACCCAGTTGATCCATCCTGCCCATGAGTTGCATCCTGGTAAATCAGCTCTCCCATTGCCGTGTGTGTGTGTGTGTGTGTGTGTGTGTGTGTGCGTGCATGCATGCAGGAACGGACAATATTTACCTAGAAATATTATTTATCTGGAAATATTTATACTCCACCAGAATAGACATGTTCAACTTTAGAATAGAAACTGGAGAATATTTGACACCTTCCTTTAATCCTTTTAAGTAATATGTTGTTGTTGTTGTTTAGTCGTTTAGTCGTGTCCGACTCTTCGTGACCCCATGGACCAGAGCACGCCAGGCACTCCTGTCTTGCACTGCCTCCCGCAGTTTGGTCAAACTCATGTTCGTAGCTTCGAGAACACTGTCCAACCACCTCGTCCTCTGTTGTCCCCTTCTCCTAGTGCCCTCAATCTTTCCCAACATCAGGGTCTTTTCCAAGGATTCTTCTCTTCTCATGAGGTGGCCAAAGTATTAGAGCCTCAGCTTCACGACCTGTCCTTCCAGTGAGCACTCAGGGCTGATTTCCTTCAGAATGGATAGGTTTGATCTTCTTGCAGTCCATGGGACTCTCAAGAGTCTCCTCCAGCATCATAATTCAAAAGCACCCATTCTTCGGCGACCAGCCTTCTTTATGGTCCAGCTCGCACTTCCATACATCACTACTGGGAAAACCATAGCTTTAACTATACGGACCTTTGTAGGCAAGGTGATGTCTCTGCTTTTTAAGATGCTGTCTAGGTTTGTCATTGCTTTCCTCCCAAGAAGCAGGCGTCTTTTAATTTCGTGACTGCTATATATTTAAGTAATATAGCATTTTGCTAAAATTATATGAGTTTTAAACGGAGTGTCTCTCTGCCCACCACCTGCTCCCTGTGCTTTTTTTCTGTGATTTGTCCAACACTTTCCTTTCCTTTATTCTTTTTTCATGTGAAATACTTTCAAAAATGAGGAGGGAGGGGAGTGACTCAAGGTTCACTTGAACATCAAATACCATACATTAGTGCTTTCAGGAATTTTAAAATTATATTAATGCTTTCCAACTCGTTTCCTATTTCCATGCCAAAAAACACTCTTGGGTGGATTGTAAAGTATTTGTGATACCAGATATTTGCTCTCCAAGTGTGTGTGTGTGTGTGTGTGTGTGTGTGTGTGTGTATCCTAGAGTTCAGATACTTTTATACATATTGCAATTTATATTGTGTTTATTGGCTGTAAATCCCTGCCACTTCAATAAGATATGGATCATTTTTGAACCTATGTTTTTAATATTCAAAGTGTGCAAAATTATACTTTTAACAGGCTTTAGAACATTTGAAACACAGCAGGACATTCTTGTAACTTTGTGATATAAACATGCTGCTGTGTTTCTGATACGAGCACAGAGATGTATCACTGGGAAAGAGGGATGATTGCTTTGGCACCATTAACTGTGCATGACTAATCAGTAGACCTCCCCATTCTATAATGGTGGGTTACTTTTGGTGGAGGGACCCAGGTGGCGCTGTGGGTTAAATCACTGAGCCTAGGGCTTACTGATCAGAAGGTCAGTGGTTCGAATCCCTGTGGTCCCAGCTCCTGCCAACCTAGGAGTTCGAAAGCACGTCAAAATGCAAGTAGATAAATAGGAACCGCTACAGCGGGAAGGTAAACGGCATTTCCGTGTGCTGCTCTGGTTCGCCAGAAGTGGCTTTGTCATGCTGGCCACATGACCTGGAAGCTATACGCCGGCTCCCTCGGCCAATAACGCGAGATGAGTGTGCAACCCCAGAGTCGGTCACGACTGGACCTAATGGTCAGGGGTCCCTTTACCTTTACCTTTACTTTGGTGGCTTACCTTGACTACACTTAGGAACTATCAACATGGGTCAATGTTTTTCCCTCCACACTGCCTCGGGAGTTACTGCGTGGGGGAAATAGCGGCAGCCACCTTTAGGGCTTGGGCTTTGCTGAAAATAAAAGATACCAACTGCCCGGATCAACCATTTCAGTACATGCCAAACAAAAGAGGTGGTATATTTAATTAGATGCCCATGTAATTTATTTTATATAGGGTCAACAATCCGGCCTGTGGGAACACATATCAGTGAACACCAATCCCACATTAGGAATGCGGTTCGGGAAGCACCCCTGGTTGAGCATTTTTTAGCTAGCAATCCTTCAGACTCGGACTTGCTGTACACCGTATTGTGGATTAACAGGAGGAAGGTGAACGCTAAACGTGATTATGTAAAATTATTAAGACACAAGGAATCACAATTTATTTTTATGTTTAAAACGCTTCATCCAGAAGGATTGAACTCCGAGTTAGATTTGAATTGTTTCATCTAATTATATTACTTTCAGGATCTTGAGGTTGCATGTAACTTTAAAATTTCAATAGCCTTGATTAACTAGGGTGTTACCTGTGGTGGAACTGTATATTAAGCTTTCTATTTCCTGTTTCAGGCAGCAGGGGTTACATATGTGTATGACCCCTGTGCCGCAGATTGTGTACAAACACTAAGGTATGTTTTATTTTTGTATTTTCCTGTATTTTTTTCAATGTTAAGATATTATGGACTGTATAGACTCGTGTTCATGCTGGCCATTGGCCTTAATATAATGTATGACATAATTAATGATATATATTTATTTGATTTATTTTTTGTAGTTAAAAAACTGAAGAAGACCAAACCGAAACAGTATGATTACCTTGGATCACTGTCTTGCATGTTGTTATAGTTTACAAAGATAAAAACAGATATATTTCGCCCGTAGAATTGGTCGACGATTTGCCACACTGAGAGCCAGTGTGGTGTAGTGGTGAAGAGCGGTAGACTCGTAATCTGGGGAGCCGGGTTCGTGTCTCCGCTCCTCCACATGCAGCTGCTGGGTGACTTTGGGCTAGTCACACTTCTCTGAAGTCTCTCAGCCTCACTCACCTCACAGAGTGTTTGTTGTGGGGGAGGAAGGGAAAAGAGAATGTTAGCCGCTTTGAGACTCCTTCGGGTAGTGATAAAGCGGGATATCAAATCCAAACTCCTCTTCCTCCTCCTCCTCCTCCTCCTCCTCCTCCTCCTCCTCCTCCTCCTCTTCTTATTCATCTTCATCTTCTCTCTTTTTTGGTATTTTGACTCAAGCCTGCAACACAGGGGTTGTTTCATTAGCGTTATTTTACCTGGGGGAGACATTGGTGGTAGGTTCTGTGGGGTGTTGTGGCCTGAGCAGCTGTTTGAGGAAGCTACACACCGGTGCCTGGCCTTACTGTGTGAAGTTAGTGTATTACATGCAACCTCTTACACCAACAGAAAATAGAGCCGGCTTAGTTTTAAGACCAAATTCCACTTATCACTTAAGGTATAAAACAAATACATATGTGCTCTTAAACACACTGTTTTCTGTCGCAGTGCATGAAACATCTGTCTCTCTCAGCGGGCCGAGTCCCTTCCATAGCAAGCCATTTTACAACCCACATTCTTTTTGGTGCTTTTGATTAAAATTTAATAAAAAGGTTTCAGTGAGGTGAAGACTTGTCAGGAGCAGGTGAGGAAAGATCAACATTTACACAGTCCGAGTCTAATCCAGTCACTTCCCACCCAGCCTCCCTTCTCATATTCCTCATTCATACCAAAGGGGCAGCCTAGGCCATCAAGGCCTTCTTAAAAAGGAAAAAAGAAAACCGAGCCGTATGACACAATCTCTCACTAAAGTCAGAGATGGGAACAGGTTCTGGAGTGTGAGGAAGGGGAATAACTCCCATTTAAAAACTCGCTGTGCCACTCACAACTCACCTATAAATGCCTGGGGCTTTTCTTTGAAACTGAAAATATAACAGTCCATTAGGGTTATAGTGCATCTTTTTAAAATGTGCTCTCTCTCTCTCTCTCTCTCTCTCTCTCTCTCTCTCTCTCTCTCTCTCTCACACACACACACACAAACACACGGTGCTGTAAAAATACAAGAAGGCAGGGTTCAACGATGATCAATTTTGAGCCAAAGCAAACCAAGAAATTCAGTACCAAACCAAGTCCCAGAGAGACTGTGCAGTTCAAGGCTAAGCAGATTGTTTTGGCCAGACAAATTTCTGCACTTATTTTTTTTTGTCTCAGGGTGCTCTTTACTTCATAGGAAGGAAGGCTGATGAAATTATCACATTAACATTTTACAGGAATTCAAGGAGAGGAGAACGAAACAGAAAGCATGAGCAGCTGAGAGGAAACTGTTTTCAAGAAGGGCAACTGTTTCCTCAGCAGAATTGACAGTGGCTCAGGGCCAGCCCAAAGCATGTTGCTGGACTGGCAACTGAATCTTATTTCAGTACTGGCAATGGGAAAGTGGCCTCCACTCCAGCTGAGGGCAACAAGCTAGATATTGGGGTGCAGGGCAGCTTGTGTGGCACATACACAGCACTGATTTCCAACAGTGGGTTGCCTCACAGCCTAACAGCTTGACGCTGAGTTTTCAACTTTAATATTTATTTTATTTCTTAAATGTGTTGGTTGCTTTTTCTTGCCCAGGGCAACCCAAAGTAACTTACAGCCAGCCAGCCAACCAACACCTCCAACCCCTAGATTCATCCAAATCAAAGGAGGGTGGGGAAAATACATTTTAAAAATCACACCCCATCTAAAAGGCCACTGATAGTTAAATACCTGGTTATAAAGTATTTGCCTGGTGCTTAAACTTACTGAAAAGTGGTGTGAAGTTGGAGGGGGGAAAATCTAGCAAATAATTTTTTTAGTACAGTGGAACCTCGGTTTATGAACACCTTGGTTTACGAATTTTCGGTTTACGAATGCCGTGGACCCATCTGGAATGGATTAATTCACTTTCCATTACTTTCAATGGGAAAGTTCGCTTCAGTTTATGAATGCTTCAGTTTATGAACAGACTTCCGGAACCAATTACACCCATGCTTCGGGTTAAGTACGCTTCAGGTTGAGTACTCTGCGGACCCATCTGGAATGGAATAATCCACTTTCCATTACTTTCAATGGGAAAGTTCGCTTCAGTTTATGAACGCTTCAGTTTATGAATAGACTTCTGGAACCAATTGTGTTCATAAACTGAGGTACCACTGTATAGAGAACTTAACACAATACTGTACACCATTAATATATTTAGCTGTGCTAAATATATGGAAACTCTGTTTACCTTCCCGCCGCAGCGGTACCTATTTATCTACTTGCGCTAATGTGCTTTTGAACTTCTAGGTTGGCAAGAGCTGGGACAGAG